>NW_024070210.1:74428944-74523965 GCF_014754425.2 Oryx dammah | reverse complement strand
GCTGACACCAAGGGCCCAGGCAGCAGCCAGAAACAAAATGCACATCCTTGGGCTCATGATGCTCAGATAGTGGAGAGGCTTACATATGGCAACATATCTGTCAAAGGCCATGGCTATGAGCAGCACCATCTCCACCCCACCGATGACGTGGATGAAGAAGATCTGAGCAATGCAGCCTCCAAAGGAAATGACCTTACGCTTTCTGAAAAGGTCATAGATCATCTTGGGAGAAGTGACAGAGCAGGCTCCCAAGTCAATGAAGGAGAGGCTGGCCAGTAGGAAGTACATGGGGGAATGTAAGTGAGGATCAGTGGTCACAGAAAACACAATGAGGATGTTTCCAGTCATGCTTGCCACATAGAGCACAGAGGAGAACACCAGGAGGAGCAGCTGGAACTCCCATGAATGAGTGAGTCCCAGAAACACAAACTCAGACACCACCGAGTGATTCCCTCCATCCATCGATCCAGCCAACAGGGCTGCTGCTGAAATAATGATAACTAATAAAATATGAAAGAAGTTATTATTATTAGGGATAAGAGTGGTATTAATTACAAGTATACCTCAGAGATAAGATTGGTTCAGTTGCAGACCACTGCAATAAAATAAATATTATAGAAAATCAAGTCACATGAATTTTTTATTTTCCAAGTGCATATGAAAGCTTTGTTAAAATATATCATAGTCTATTAAATATGTAATAGCATTTTGTATAAAACAATATATATACCTTAAGTTAAAAATATATTTTTTGCTAAAAAAATGCTAGCTGTCATCTGAGCCTTTAATGAGTCATAGTAGTAACATCACTGATTATAGATCAACACTGATTATAAATCATCAAAACAAATACAATAATAATGAAAAAGTTTGAAATATTATGAAAATTACCAAAATGTGGCACAGAGACACTAAGTGAGAAAATGGGAAAATGGGAAAATGCCACCAACAGACTTGCCCTATGCATTATTGCCACAATCCTTCAATTTGTGAGAAACATAGTATCTGTGAATAATAAAAAAATGTGGTATGCTTGTACTTATGTGGCATTGTTCACATTATAAATGACAAATATTTGATAATATATTCTTCACACTTGCTAAATAATCATGATATGATGATGTTGATGGTGATGATGGTGATGAAGACATACATATATCTCAAGAGATCATGTCATCTAACATCCTTTTATGATAAAAACCTCTCAACAAAGTTTGTATAGAGGAAATATACCTCAAGATAATAAAGGCTATATACAACAAACACACCACTAACATAAATACTTAATGATGAAAAACTGAAAGCTTTTGCTCTAAGATTAGGAAGAAGATGATGAGTGCCCACTAATGCCACATTAATTCAACATATTATTGGAAATCTTAGCCATAGAAATTAGACAAGACTGAAAAATAATAAAAAAATAATAACAAAAGAATAAATAAAACTGCCAATGTGTGCAGGTGGCATGATACTATATACAGAAAACCCTATAGATTTCACAAACACACACAAAAAATAGAACTAATAAATAAATTCAGTAAGTTTTCAGGATATAGATCAATATACAGAAATCTGTTGTATTTATATATGGGATAAACAA
Organism: Oryx dammah; assembly: GCF_014754425.2. NCBI lineage: Eukaryota > Metazoa > Chordata > Mammalia > Artiodactyla > Bovidae > Oryx > Oryx dammah. The sequence continues at coordinate 74,522,365 of NW_024070210.1, read as the reverse complement.
TCAGGGAGAGAAATTGAGAAAACAATCCCAATTATAATTACATCAGAAAGAACAAAATACCTAGAAATACACATAACCAATGAAGTGACAAAACTTTTTTATTGAAAACTACATGACATTGATAAAAAAATAATAGAAGAAGACACAAATAAATGAAAACATATTCTATGCTCATGGATTGGACATATTATTAAAATATGCATATTTTTAAATATTGTTAAAATTGTGCATACTACCCAGCAATCTACAGATTCAATACAATCTCTATCAAAATACAAATGGTATTTTTCACAGACCTAGAACAAACAATTCTAAAATTTATATGGAAACACAAATGACCCCAAATAGCTAAAACATTCTTGTGCAAGAAGAATAAAGGAGGCAGTGTCATGCTCATTGATTTCAAACTATACTCAGTTCAGTTTAGCCGCTCAGTCATGTCCAACTCCTTGCTGCCCCATGAACTGCACCACACCAGGCCTTCCTGTCCATCACCAACTCCTGGAGTTTACCCAAACTCATGTCCACTGAGTCAGTGATGCCATCCATCCCATCCCCTGTTTTCCCCTTCTCCTCCTGCCTTTGATCTTTCCCAACATCAGGGTCTTTTCAAATGAGTCAGCTCTTTGCATCAGGTGGCCAAAATACTGGAGTTTCAGCTTTAACATCAGTCCTTCCAAAGAACACCTAGGACTGATCTCCTTTAGGATGGACTGGTTGGATCTCCTTGCAGTCCAAGAGATTCTCAAGAGTCTTCTCCAACACCACAGTTCAAAAGCATCAGTTCTTCTGCTCTCAGCCCTCTTTATAGTCCAACTCTCACATCCATACATGACTACTGGAAAACCATAGCCTTGACTAGACGGACTTTTGTTGACAAAGTAATGTCTCTGCTTTTTAATATGCTGTCTAGGTTGATCATAACTTTCCTTCCAAGGAGTGTCTTTTAATTTCATGGCTGCAATCACTATCTGCAGTGATTTTGGAGCCCCAAAAAATAAAGTCAGCCACTGTTGCCACTGTTTCCCTATCTATTTGCCATGAAGTGATGGGACCAGATACTATACTACAAAGCTATAAAAATCAAAAATCTATGGTACTGGCCCAAAAAAACAGACACATGAATCCTTGAAACAGAATAGAGAGCCCCCCTTCAAAAAAATAAAACTTATATGGTCAACTAGTTTACAATAAATGAACCAAGACTATCTAGTGGAGAAAAGACACTCTCTTCAATAAATGGTGCTGGAAAACTGGACAGCTATATGCAAAAGAATAAAACTGGACCACTTTCTAACCCTATATACAAAAATACCCTCAAATGGATAAAAGGCTTAATTTAATATCTGAAACCATAAAAACTCCCAGGAGAAAACAGGTAACACTTTCTAAGAATTAGTCTTAGGAATATTTTGGGGTTAGGGAGGTAGAATTGTCTCCTTAAGCAAAGAAAACAAAAGCAAAATAAAAAATTGGAACAACATCAAACTAGAAAATTTTTGCACACTGAAGGAAATTATCAGCAAAACAAAAAGGCTGACTACTGAATGGGAGAAGATATTTGCAGATGATATACTCAATAAGGAGTCTATACCAAAAATATACAAGGAATTCATTCAAGATCAAAGAAGGAAACTGATTTTAAAATGGACAGAGGACATGAATAAATATTTTTCTAAAGAATACATAAAGATGGCCTATAGACACATGAAAAGATGCTCAGCATCACTAATCATCAGAGAAATATAAATCAAACCACGGTATACCACTTCACACCTACAGAATGCTGATTATCAATAAGACAATATATAACAAGTGTTCATGAGGATGTAGAGAAAAATGAACCCTCATTGTTGGTGGAAATGTAAATTGGTTCAGCCATTATGGAAAATAGTATGTAAGTTCCTCAAAAAATTAAAAATAAACCTACATTATCCCTCTCTCTTTTATGATCATTTTCAATTTCTTCTCTCCATATAATTTGTCCTCATAGAGCAATGTTGGAGGGAAACTGTTTAATTGATGTATCATCACCTAGGAGTGAGAGATTTCTGAAACCTGAGATAGAAATGAATTAAGAAGAAACAAACTATAGAATAGCAGGTTGACTGAGATTAACATAAATAAAGCTGAGGAATATGAAACATCAGATATAGGCAAGAATAGTAAAAGATAGAGTAAATGGGTCTTATTGAAGATATAACTTCATTCTTTTTATCCTGTCAGTCAGACTCACTGCTCTTCTGAATCTTGCCATTTTTTCATTGTGGTTAAAAAACACATAACATAAAATTTACCATATTAATCCTTTTTTTCTTTTTTAAATTAATTTCTTTATTTCAATTGGAGGCTAATTTCTTTACAATATTGTAATGGTTTTTACCATACATTGACATGAATCAGCCATGGGTGTACCTGTGTCCCCATTCTGAAACCCCCTCCTTACCTCCCTCCCCATCCCATCCCTCAGGGTCATCCCAGTGCACCAGCCCTGAGGCCCTGTCTCTCATTGAACTTGGACTGGTGATCTATTTCACATATGGTAATATACATGTTTCAATGCTATTCCCTCAAGTCATCCCACCCTCACCTTCTCCCACAGAGTCCAAAGGTCTGTTCTTTACATCTGTGTCTCTTTTGCTGTCTCGCATATAGGGTCATCATTATCATCTTTATAAATTCCATATATGTGTGTTAATATACTGTATTAGTGTTTTTCTTTCTGACTTACTTCACTCTGTATAATAGGCTCCAGTTTCATCCACCTCATTTGAATGGATTCAAATTCCTATACACTAAAAATGAGAAAACAGAAAGAGAAATTAAGGAAACAATTCCATTCACCATTGCAACAAAAAGAATAAAATGCTTAGGAATAAATCTACCTAAAGAAACTAAAGACCTATATATAGAAAACTATAAAATACTGATGAAAGAAATCAAAGATGACACAAATAGAAATACACCATGTTCATGGATTGGAAGAATCAATATAGTGAAAATGAGTATACTACCCAAAGCAATCTATAGATTCAATGCAATCCCTATCAGGATACCATTATTTTTCAGAGAACTAGAACAAATAATTTCACAATTTGTATGAAAATACAAAAACTTCGAATAGCCAAAGCAATCTTGAGAAAGAAGCCTGGAACTTGAAGAATCAACCTGCCTGGCTTCAGACTATACTACAAAGCTACAGTCATCAGGACAGTATGGTACTGGCACAAAGACAGAAATATAGATCAATGGAACAAAATAGAAAGCCCAGAGATAAATCCATGCAACTATGGACACCTTATCTTTGACAAAAGAGGCAAGAATATACAGTGGAGAAAATCTCTTTAACAAGTGGAGCTGGGAAAACTGGTCAACCACTTGTAAAAGAATGAAACTAGAACACGTTCTAACACTATACACAGAAATAAACTCAAAACAGATTAAAGATCTAAATGTAAGACCAGAAACTATAAAACTCCTAGAGGAAAACATAGGAAAAACACTCTCTGACATAAATCACAGCAGGATCCTCTATGACCCACCTGCCAGAGTAATGGAAATAAAAGCAAAAATAAATAAATGGGATCTAATTAAACTTGAAAGCTTTTGCACAACAAAGGATACTATAAGCAAGGTGAGAGGACAGCCTTCGGAATGGGAGAAAATAATAGCAAATGAAGCAACTGACAAAGAACTAATTTCAAAAATATGCAAGCAGCTCCTGCAGCTCAATTCCAGAAAAATAAACGACCCAATCAAAAAATGGGCCAAAGAACTAAACAGACATTTCTCCCAAGAAGACATACAGATGGCTAACAAACACATGAAAAGATGCTCAACATCACTCATTATCAGAGAAATGCAAATCAAAACCACAATGAGGTACCATCTCACACTGGTCAGAATGACTGCTATCAAAAAGTCTACAAGCAATAAATGCTGGAGAGGGTGTGGAGAAAAGGGAACCCTCTTACACTATTGGTGGGAATGCAAACCAGTACAGCCACTTTGGAAAACAGTGTGGAGATTCCTTTAAAAACCGGAAATAGAACTGCCTTGTGACCCAGCAATCCCACTGCTGGGCATACACACCGAGGAAACCAGAACTGAAAGAGACACATGTACCCCAATGTTCATCGCAGCACTGTTTACAATAGCTAGGACATGGAAGCAACATAGATGTCCATCAGCAGATGAATGGATAAGAAAGCTGTGGTACACAATGGAATATTACTCAACTATTAAAAAGAATAAAAATTAATCCTTTTTAAGAGAATAGCTCAGTAATATTAAGCATACTCACACTATTGTGTAACAGGTCTTCAGAACTTTTTCATCTTGTAAATCTGAAACTCTAAACCCATGAAACAACAACTCCTTTTTCCCCTTCCTCCAGCCCTTCTGGTAACCGCATTCTACTTTGTTTATATAAATTTGACTACTTACATACCTCGTGCAAGAAGAACAATACAGTATTTATCTTTTTCTGACTGGTTTATCTCATTTAGCATAATATCTTCAAGGTAAATCTCCCCATCTTTTAAAAGTTTTATCAAAATCACACAGAGCTCTCTACTGGCCACACTATTCAATAAAGTTTCCTCCAGAGCCTACACCTGGCCCTGCAAGACTTTAATTCAGGCCTAAGACATGTACAAATATTTGGGATTTCACCCTCGTTTCTGCTAAACCATATGCTTATATCACAGCAGGTGATGTGAAACACTCCTGCAAATAGTCTCTATTAATCCACACATATTAAGGTGTTCATTGCCAGCAATTGGAAATATTGAAATATTACATTTTTCCTCATCAATGTCTCAGCTTTACCTACCCACTCTCTTTTCCTGCTCTGTGGTATCTCTGTCCTCTTAAAGTATTCGATATTTTCCTTTATTGTACCTGCTTTGATATTTGATATCATCATGATTACTGTGTCTAAAATCCATGCAGATGTGTTATATCTCCAAGATCATTTACACTTTTAAGTTTTTAGCTTATTTCTGAAATGAGAAGAATGTAAAAACCTTAGTAACATTATATGAGGGCACCAGAATCATCTCTTTGGCTTGAGTACATACATCCAAGTGTGGTACTAGAGTTAGTGCTTTTTAAGCTTTAAGTATGTTTGTGTGTTTGGGAGAGAGGATATGGAGGGGGGAGAGAAGAGTCCATTGCTCTGTGTCCAAATACCCACCATAATGAATTTCTGGTAGAAGGTGAGCCCTGAAAACAGTTCGTGAGCTTTTGTTCCTTTAGAAGATGCTGGGATGCAGGAGAAAAGATTTAATAACATTCTTCTTTTGTAGACACAGCTCCAGAAATTTAAAGAATATTCTCAAAACAAAACAAAAAAATGCGCATTTCAAGTTGATATTCTCATTGATCTTAAAACATCCCTCTCCCCCCAAACTTGCAGAGCTCTCACTGTGATCTGACCCCAATTCTGACTCACCACTACAGAACTGAGTCTCTCTATTGTCAATTAAACCAAATGACTTTGCCATCACTTCCTGATCCCATAGTCTTTAATCTCAAGATACACACTTTCTATAGTATCAATCTTTTCAGGCATCAGAAATCTCTGAGTCTGGGCCAGGGAACTGACAACAACATAGACTGTTCATTATGGGAAAGAAGTGGAATGAAAAGGGCCAGTGAGGTAAAAATTTGTGAAAGAATGACTGAAATACTGGGGAAAGAGCCAGAAATATTCAGCAACTGATGAAAAAACATGAAGACTTCTGTGTGGTGAAGCCTAAGAAAACCAGTGCATTCTTACCAACATTTCAATCTAAGAGATGGTCCAGTCCAGATTTACCATTATTCAGATGAAAAACCTAAGACTCAAAAATAAAAACTGTGTACATGTTTGGAAGAAACCAACACAATACTGTAAAGCAACTATCCTTCAATAAAAATAAATAATTTTTTAAAATGAAAAATGAATTGTTCAGTTCACAGAACTGCAGACAAGAACCCAGGTATCTGGATTCCTGATCCAGAAATTATTGATCCTGAAATTATTGATCCTTAGAAGACAGCCTTAAAAAAAAAAGGCAAAAAATCAAAATTAAAAATGTAATTTCTTGACTTAAAACTGACAACACCAGTATTTACAGAAACACCCTATGATAGGCAATAAATTATTTTGCACAACTATAATAACTAAATACCAAAAAGGTGACCCATTGGAATGTTAGAAATAAACTGTATACAGAAATAGGTATATTCATTACTGCCAGACTGTGTGCTCCCTCTTATAATATTGTTGCTTATTTGAAATGACACAACAATAACAAAATATTTAAAAGAATATATATTATCATACTATCATATCTGCCTCTCTATGTTTACTCTCCTCAAAAGTTAATAAAAGTTTTAATTATTTCATAAAGTTTTTATTGACAGTTCCAGGCCATAAATGGTCTGGGTGTTTTTTCCTAGCTTCTGTAAGTCACAAACTCTATAAATCCATTGGAAAGACATAAATTGCACACATAATAGCTACAGTATAAGTAAATATACAATATGTGCCATACAAACAGTAGAGAAAAATGTTTTTTGAATGTGTGAGAGGAAAAGAACAATAGAAATTCAAAGGAAGGACTAGTATCATCTAGACAGGTAAAGGATTTCAGGAAGAGGATGGAATGTGATGTCTTTTTAAATATGAATGCTAACACCTTGGTCTGTAACCTGTGGCTCTATTGCTATTAACCATAATTCTTTAAAATTTTCAATTGCGTATCACCCAAAGTTTATAACTAGGTGTGAAAGTGAGTGTATTGTTTCAGAATGAGAGGTTGGTTAGTAACCCCTACACACTCCAGAAGCCACTCTGCTGTTCTCCTCTCTCTATCATCTTTTCAAGTAAATTCCAAATGCAGAGAGTGTTTCTCATCTCAAAATAGAGAGCAACCACAACTAACAGTCTCCATCTAGAGGCACCCATACTCTATAACATATCTTGCTTTGGAATAGGAAGAAACTTTTCTCTCAATTTACAACACTCAATTTCATGAAGTTTGGCAATAATCTGAGAGGTGGAAAGGAATAGAGAACAGAGAAAATAGGAAAAAAATAATAAAAGAGAGAAAGACACAGAAAGGGAGAAATTAGGAGAGATATGCAACATGATGATAAAAGGAAGAGTAAAAAAACAGGAGAGTATAAAAGCAGTGAGTGAGTGAAAGCCGCTCAGTCATGTCCAACTCTTTTTGACCCCATGGACTGTAGCCCCCCAGGCTCTTCTGTCCACGGAATTCTTCAGGCAAGAATACTGGAGCGGATTGCCGTTTCCCTCTCCAGGGGATCTTCCCGACCCAGAAATCAAACCTGCATCTCTCATGTCTCCTGCACTGGCAAGCAGGTTCTTCACCACGAGTGCCAGAGTTGACATAAAGGTAAATATCTGGCTCCCACCACTAAGCAAGTGATTCAGTTTGAAAAGGCAAACTCCTTCAGTGCTTGCCTAGGCAGGCTCACACAATTTCTGTGAATATCACATGTAATAATGAATAGAAAGATCATGTTTTACAATGCAACACAAATGTAAATCACAACTGCTATCCTGATTTGAGATGACTACAGTACAGCTGTGAGTAGCTTGGGTTTCTATCAGGACTGTTTTTAAATCCAGATTACACTACTCACTTGCTATGTGAGCATGGAAGTTACTTAACCTCTCCGACCCTGTTTCCTCACAATATCTCCCTTGTAGGGCATGCATAAAATATATGTAATGCAGTACCTACCATAATAAGTGGGGGCACAATAAGAGGTAGTAAAACATGATGCTGTGAAAGTGCTGCAGTCAATATGCCAGCAAATTTGGAAACTCAGCAGTGGCCACAGGACTGGAAAAGGTCAGTTCCCAGTCCAATCCCAAAGAAAGGCAATGTCAAAGAATGTTCAAACTACCACACAATTGCACTCATCCCACATGCTAGTGAAGCAATGCTCAAAATTCTCCAAGCCAGGCTTCAACAGTAAGTGAACCATGAACTTCCAGATGTTGAAGCTGGATTTAGAGAAGGCAGAAGAACCAGAGATCAAATTGCCAGCATCCACTGGACCATCAAAAAAGTAAGAGAGTTCCAGAAAAACATCTATTTCTGCTTTATTGACTGCTTTATTTATGCCAAAGCCTTTGACTGTGTAGATCTTACTGAACTGTGAGAAATTCTTAAAGAGATTGTAATACCAGACCACATGACTGCCTCCTGAGAAATCTGTATGCAGGTCAGGAAGCAACAGTTAGAACTGAACATGGAACAACAGACCGGTTCCAAATAGGAAAAGGTGTATGTCAAGGCTATATATTGTCACCCTGCTTATTTAACTTATATGCAGAGTACATCATGAGAAATGCTGGACTGGAGTAAGCACAAGCTAGAATCAAGATTGCTGGGAGAAATACCAACACCTTAGATATGCAGATGACACCACCCTTATGGCAGAAAGTGAAGAACTAAAGAGCCTCTTGATGAAAGTGAAAGAGGAGAGTGAAAAAGTTGACTTAAAACTCAACATTCAGAAAACTAAGATCATGGCATCTGGTCCCATCACTTCATGGCAAATAGATGGAGTAACAGTGGAAACAGTGGCTGACTTTATTTTTCTGTGTTCCAAAAGCACTGCAGATGGTGACCAAAGCCAAGAAATTAAAAGACACTTGCTCCTTGGAAGAAACCTAGACAACATACTAAAAAGCACAGACATTACTTTGACAAAGGTCCGTCTAGTCAAAGCTATGGTTTTTCCAGTGGTCATGTATGGATGTGAGTTGGACTATGAAGAAAGCTGAGCGCCAAAGAATTGATGATTTGAACTGTGGTGTTGGAGAAGACTCTTGAGAGTCCCTTGAACTGGAAGGAGATCCTACCAGTCTATCCTAAAGGAAATCAGTCCTGGGTATTCATTGGAAGGACGGATGCTGAAGCTGAAACTCTAATACTTTGGCCACCTGATGTGAAGAACTGACTCATTTGAAAAGACCCTGATGCTGGGAAAGATTGAAGGTTGAAGGAAAAAGGGACAACAGAGGATGAGATGGTAGGATGGCATCACTGACTCAATGGACATGAGTCTGAGTAAACTCTGGGAGTTGGTGATGGACAGGGAGGCCTGGTGTGCTTCAGTCCATGGGGTCGCTAAGAGTTGGACACAACTGAGTGACTGAACTGAACTGAACTGAATACAATATAAGGACCATCTAGCTATATGTCCCAATTCTACGTTCCAAGTATTCAAGTGAAAGTCACTCAGTCATGTCTGACTCTTTGGACCCCGGGGACTATACAGTCCATGCAATTCTCCAGGCCAGAATACTGGAGTGGGTAGCCATTCCCTTCTCCAGGGGATCTTCCCAACCCAGGGATTGAACCCAGGTGTCCCTCATTGCAGGCAGATTCTTTACTGGCTAACTTTTCCAAATATTTTTTAAAAAAATCTTTAATTCTAAGTTTGTTAGTGTAAGATAATTAAGTGGAGCCAGTCAGGTTTTCATGTCTATACTGGTTTCCTGTAGCTTTAAAGGTTCTACAATGAATATTTCCCAAGAACTCCTAAGTGAAAACAAAGGGCTTGTTTTGTAAGAAGTTTATGCTCTGAGACATAATGTCAGACTGTACCATTTCCCACAATCCTCTCCCTACAGCCAAAACCATGAATAAATTCTCATAAAAAATATTCTGAAGCCTTTTCTGACCACCTCAGATAACACTGGCTCATTTGCATCTGTATGGGGGAGGGGACGCTTCCTGGAATTTTTCAAAGGTTGTGCTCGATCATATAAAAATTCATATAAATTTGCTTAGAAGGAAGAAGCAAACCCACAAATATGTGCCCCTCAGGAAATAAGAATGTTGCTCCTAAACTACCATCTTTTCCAACATTCACTTGACAGCATTTAGCCATAGCTATTGGCAACCCTGTACAAGGGGAAAATACAAAGAAAGTTTATATGCATATCAAGCAATGTTATGGATGCAGATGGCAACTCAAACGAATGTAATCCTAGATCTCTTAATTCCTGTTCTACCATCCCTTCTTATTTGTATGTTTACTAACCATCCTGTGTTATTTGTTTAGAAAGACAATGCCTATCTAACATTTTACATAGATCTATTAGGCCCAGTAAGATGACTGTTACAGACTTAGAAATACTTGAGTAAAGTGGAAGCAGAAAACCATGGCGATGGTGATCGGAGATGACAAAGTGGGAAATAGGGCACTGAAGAGATTTTATGACTAGTAAATATTATGGTACATGAAGATAGAGCTTGAACAATCATTTCAAGCAGATACTACACTATGAGAAATGACAAGTTCAAGGTGCTCTGGGATAGTGGTGAGGAATGCAAGTTGTCTGGTGAATGGAAATTAAGAGAAGAGTGGAAAATAAGAAAGTTGAGACTAGTTTTACCTGACTTTAAGTTTGAACTTAAGATGGTGGAGTATAGTTAATGGAGATGAGCAAAGACTTAGAAGCAAGGAATTAATGATGAGACCAGAGCTCAAAAAAAAAAAGTATTGATTTGTTGTATGACAGATAAACTGGAATGAAGGGACAAAAAAAGAGAAGAAGCCCAATGAAGAGGCTGCTGTAATAAAGCAGATCTGACTTGAGAACATTTTAATCACATCACCAAAATCATCTCTAAATTTAGAACATAGAAAATTTTGCCCTCTGATTTTCGTACTACTTAAATAACCCTCACCTACCTGTTTTGCCAAAGGAACCAAGAGATCTGCTAAAGATTCAGATATCTCCATCCAAAAATCAACCACATCCTACTCAGGATCATTATAGACACAAATACTTCTGTGTATAGATTGATGTCACAGTAAGAGTGGAAGCTAATTACAGCCCCAGAGGACAGTGACCAAGTGATGCTACTGAGACTGAAATCACTTGACCTGGGAAGTTATCACCTATGACGTTTTTCCTAGTATAGTTCAAGCAAAGAAGCTGTTAATGAGAGGAAATAAGAGGTTTATCATTTTCTTATGACAAAGAGAATATCTGCCATACTCTAGAACTATTTTGAATCTTTATTTTATGGTGACTGAATATGCATTGCACAGCAAAATTTAAAGTGATCTTTCCCGCTTTTAATTATTTTATGATAATTTCAGTAGTACATACTTAAGAATGTGAAAAACACAGAAAAATATTTTTAAAGACTTGAGGACAAAATTTTTGAGCATTCTCCTAAAAAGTAACATTTTAAAATATGAAAATAAAGTGACTTTGTAAACCAGTCCTTTTGCATATTATTTTATTGAGTCCTCAGAACAGCACTGCAGCATAAGGTTTTCATAGCATAATTTCAATCTATGTATTAAGCCAAATTATACAGTTAATAAAGCTTAGCTTCATCTTTAAAACCATAACCAAAATATTCTTTCTTGTTCTTCTCTATAGCACACCTCCTTCACCAGAATAAAGAAACAATGATGCACATTGTTTTATAAAGCAAAATCAAATTATCAGACAAAAGCAACAACTATAACAAAGATAATTAGCTACCACACCACTTCTGAAAATAGACACAGGATTCTAGCTTAGGATGGCAAATAATAAATTTCTTCTCTTCTTTCTAAGCCAAAGGAATTAGGATCTAACCAAACTCTACTTCACTCAATACAACCCTTCTCTCTTGTGCATACAACAACTACTACAGCTTTTCCATCTCTGTTCACCATCACCCATGTTTCCCTCTTTACTGTATCCCCATGGCTTTCACCATGTGCTACAGCTGCTGTCTTACAAAATTTTTCATATGACTTTCCTTTCTGCTACTTCCATTTCTCTAAAAACCTTTACAGTAAAATTCCTCAAAAGAGTTGTCTCTGCTCTCTTTGTCTAATTCTTCTTTTGCATTCTCTTAAATAATCCATTTCAATGAAAAATTTCCCCTAACACTTGTTTTTCTGCTGTCTCATTATCTCCATATTTAAATATAATGATTTACTCTTAGTCTCATTTTTAAACCCAGGTATTTATTCCAATATTCATATTTTCTTCATTTGGTTTTCCAGGCACTACACAATCCTGGTTTTTCTTCTATGTACCCAATAGCTCCTTCTTGGTCTTACTAATTATTATTCATATTCTTTCTGAACTCTTAATGTGAGAGGATATCAGGGCTCATGTCTTTAACTTCGTGTCTTTTCTATCTATATTCATGTTCTAGGTTATCTCACCTAGTATCACATCTTTAAATAACATTTATGTGTCAGTCTCTTGCTCAGATTTCTACCAGGTAAATGAGACTTGTTTATTCAGATGCCTACTTTACATTTTCACTTGCACATACTATAAACATATTAGATGCAAAGAGTACTAAATTCAGCTTCTGCTCTTACCTACCCCTTCATCTTAAATGATGACAAATTCATCCTTGCAGTTGCTTGTTAAAAAACTTAGAATCATTTCTCTTACATCCACTATTCCTTCAATTAAAAAATCCTACTTGTTAATCCTTCAAAGGGACTTCCCTGGTGGCTCACTAGCAAAGAATCCACCTGCCAATGCAGGAGATATGGGTTCGACTCCAGGGTGGGGAAGATCCCCTGGAGAAGAAAATGACAACCCTCTCCACTATTCTTGCCTAAGAAATCCCTTGGACAGAGGACTATGGTGGGCTACAGTCCATGGGGTCACAAATGAGTTGGACATGACTTAGTGACTAAACACCGACCCTTCAAAATCTCACCACTAGCATCTTAGCATCTGTACTGCTACCCAAGCCACCATCTCTCTCTTCCCTTAAATTTCCTAATAGACTCCAAACTTATCACTGCTGACACCACTGCACCACCCTTCCCTAAGCTATTCTCAGCAGGACAACCAGACATAAAAATAATTGTAAATGTAAGTGATATCATATCACCTCTCTTCTCAGAACCCTCCAGAGGCCCTCCTTCCTTACAGTAAAAGCCAAATTCTTTACAGTGGTCTACAGAATCCCCCTAAATTTGCTTCCCTTTGCCTCCTTGAATAGTTTACTATTCTCCCACTTTTTAATACTAACAAAGACATCTTGATCTTTCCTGAGAACACCAGCCTTTTACTGGCTATATTTCTGATGGGGTGAGTGCCTTTCCCTATGATATCTGCACTACTAACTCACTCATCTGTATCAAGCCTTTGCTCAATGACACCTCCCAATGATCCCTACCTAATCCACCCTTCTAAGAAATGCAACTCCCTCCCCTCAGTCTGATGTTTCAGATCCATCTTAACCTACTCTATTATATTACTATTGTACTTATTTCTTCTCAACTTACTACAAAATTTGTTTGTTTTGCTTATTACTTATTGTCTGGATAGCTCCACTAGAATATAAGTTTCACAATGAAACAAATTGTTCCATTATTTATTGATTCATCCCAAAAGCCTACAATAATGCCTACCATTTAGTAGTCTCAAGATGTTTGCTTCATGAGTAACAAATTGAGAGAAAAAGAGAGAAAGAATGGAAGAGGGAGAGGAAGGAGTGAGAGTTAAAGAATCACTCCTGGATTTCTTATTTTTAAGACTTAATAGATGATAGTGGAGGGCATGGTCTTCAGTGATGATAATGAATACTGTTTTGAATCTGTTCAGTCAAACGACATATAAGCATCCAAGAGAAAATGTCCAAAGACATGGTACATGTGGGTCTGAGAGACAAGGACTATATTTTACATAATAATGTAATATAAATTGCTACAAACCAGAAAGGAAATGATTATTCACTGAATGGTGCTTAAAAAGTTAATAAGCAAATCTGAAAAATTTAAGTCCTCTCCTATTATACTTCAGGTGGATAAATATTTCAGAAATACATGTTCATAAATATTCATTAGGTATTGGAATGGAAAAGGACTTGCTGAGAATAAAACTACGAAGTCACAATTTAAAAGCTCAATGGAGTTAGAATCACAAAAAGTACAACTTTAATGTTGGAGAATATAATAAGCAAAATTAAAAAGAAAATAACAAATTAGGGGAAGCATTTTGAACACAAATATGATGTAGAAGTTAATGTCTTTAACATATGTGAGGGACTGGTAAATCAATATTTTAGAACTAGTATTTTACCTGTGAGGATGGGGAGGAAGAACATCACAGCCATGGTTATTAACTTCTATTTCAAATAAGAAAAGTCATATGTGAAAACTTTTTGGCTGCCCTAAATCACTTCTCTGCTTCCACTGATGGCTCTCCCCGACATCCTGCATTTGGGAAATGCTCCTCCTTAAATTCACATAGTTCTCTGAAGCTTGTGAACCGGATAACCTTGGCCCCTGCAGCTAGGGTGGACATGTGTCCAGACCTAGCCCGTGAGTGCCCTGGCATAGAGCTAAAACAATGACAATTAAGATTCTCTCACTGTGTTTCATTATAGATTCTAGGAAAGAAAAATTTTCCCTTTTCTACAGGGTCGCTCTGCTAGAATGACTTAAACTTTGAGTTATTTGCAGCCTCTCCTTTCTCTCCACACCATGCACAAAAAAAGGCCATGTGCAGCAGAAGAAAATAAGATCAATGTAAAGAGATAAATGGGTTTCCCAGGTGGCGCTAATGGTAAGGAACCCACCTATCAATATAGGAGACATAAGACATGCAGGTTCAATCCCTAGGTCAGGAAGATGCCCTGGAGGAGTCAATGCAACCCACTGCAGTATTCTTGCCTGGAGAATCCATGGACAGAGGAGCCTGGCAGGTTACATCCATACAGCCGCAAAGAGTAGGACACGACTGAAGCGACTTAGCATGCTCGCAAAGAGATAGTCAATAGAGAAGGAAGAGAGGAGAAAAAAAGGGAGAAAGGAACAAGAGAAATGGAGTAAATGACAGAGCAAAATCTAAAAGTGTGCAAGTATGTGACTCCCTGGAGTCCCTGAGGCTGGTTCCACTACTGGACATCCCAATAAGCTGAGTCAATAAGCTCCTTTTTAAATATATTTTTAAATTTTTAATTGTGTTCAAAAAACATAAAATTTACCACCTCAGCCATTTTTAAGAATGCAGTTCAATATATCAAGTATATTCATATATTTATATACAAAAGATTTTTAAATCTTTTCCTCATAAATCTGAAACTCTACATTTCTTTTTTTCTAGGTTATTTTAGGTTTGCTTTTATTGAATTCTGATGCATGTAATTCAAAGAGTTCAGATCACAACATTTGAAAAGGTACAAGTATAAGAATAAAAAAAATTTTAACAATATTTTATCTTTTTTAATTTATAAAGATTTTATTAAATGACTGAATTCAGTCTTTTTATTTTAAAGTCTATTTTGTCTTATATAAGTATTGCTACTCCAGCTTTCTTTTGATTTACATTCTCATGGAATATATTTTTTCACTCCCTCCCTTTTTGTCTGTATTTGTCCCTAGGTCTGAAATGGGTCTCCAGTAGACAGCAGAGATACGGGTCTTGTTTTTGTACCCATTCAGTCAGTCTGTCTTGGCTGGAGCATTTAATCCATTTACATTTAAGGTGATTATCAATATGTATGTTTCTTTTACCATTTTCTTAATTAATTTAGCTTTGTTTTTGGAGGACTTTTCCTTCTCTTGTGTTTCCCACCTAGAGAAGTTCCTTTAGCATTTGTTGTAAAGCTGGTAAAACTTCTTCTGATCTCTTTTTCTTCCCTTTTGTGACTAATCCATACCTTCCTCTGCTGGTGTGTCAGGATTCTGGGTGACAATTCCCTTGATTAAAGGAATTCATATTGGCAGTCCAAAGTCTCTGCAGTATTATTTGGTCAAGACTCTCCTGTGTGCTAATTAGTTATATCTTTCCTAATAATAGCATTTTACAGCTATTTGTACATGAAGCAATGCTAGTTTTAACCAAGGAAAGTTGAAGGTGGTTAACTCTTTGGTAACAGAGTTAGGTCTTGTTAGGTCTTTATATGAGTAGGTTGGTGACAAATATAGAAATAGCTTGAGGATACTGGTGTACAATGTTGAAGTCCCCAAAGGCCAATATTGAAAAGACATTTTTGGTGACAGGATCATTTTGTAAAAAAATCAATTAATTGCTACCTTGTACAAGCAGCTTCAGTTGAGCTTAATGAGCAGGAATAAATACAAAGGAGAGGAAAGAGCATATGCAGTCAGAAACTGAAATTACTTTTTTTTCTTTTTATTCATTGTTATCCAAGATTGAAATTCAAGAAAGGGAATTAAAAAAGGCAGGAGGCAGTTTTGTAAGTGGGAACAGAATTTGACTCAGTGTAATGCTGGGCTTTATTTCTTAATGTGGACACTGAGCAGCTTTGTTTTCTCTGTTAATGAGGGTGCACCATGAGCAGAGTCTCCTCTATGGGAAACTAAAAGAGTCCATGTGGATGAAGAGAACTGCAGTCTGGGAACTCAACCAGGATCTCTGAGGTGCAGGTATTACACAGATTTGCCTTTTTCTACAACGGTTATTTCAATAACCACAATGAATTTATGAATGCATTTGAAACAGCTTAAGAAACTCAAATGCTTGTAAATACTTAAGGACAAAGCTTCCATCTCTCTCACTGCCTAGGATGCTGAGAGTAAAACAAAAGGTATCCAGAAAGAGAGTAAGGTATGTTAAATAAATAGAAAGTCATGAGAATAGTATTGGCTAAGAGGAAGACCAGGGAATTAATACTAGTTCCACAACTTACTGTTCTAACCTATGGCTTTCTCCTTTGTGGTCTCAATTTCCTTCACTGTGAAAAGGAGTTGATAGTAACTTTTATGGTTTTTGTGAATATCAAACAAGATAGTGTCTGTAAAGATGTGATTGTTATATCTTACCCATGGTAGCTACTGTTTTTACTTTATTTCAGCTTGTTATCATTATTTTTGTAGCTAGCTTATTAAACAATGACTCAGACTGGGAGATATTATCTGATCACATCTCAGTAATTTTTTAAGAGGCAGATATGGCTTCCCTGGTAGCTCAGACAGTAAAGCATCTGCCTACAATGCGGGAGACCTCCCTGGGTCGGGAAGATGCCCTGGAGAAAGAAATGGCAACCCACTCCAGTATTCATGCCTGGAAAATCCGATGGACCAAAGAGCCTGCTGGGCTACAGTCCATCGGGTCACAAAGAGTCGGACACGACTGAGCAACTTCACTTCACTTCATGAATTTATATATCAAAATAAATTATATCCAATCTTAAACTGGATCACGGATTTTGATTTCTTTCTGAAGACAGCCCTGATCACTCCAACTCATGGGTATCTTTTATGCTTCAAAAATTCTATGCTCATGCTATTTATTTGACATTTTTTATGTAAGAATTTTTATTGTTTATATTTTTAGTATGTGAAAATATGTAAATGCCTTAAGGGTTCAGTTCAGTTCAGTCACTCAGTCGTGTCCGACTCTTTGTGACTCCATGAATCACAGCATGCCAGGCCTCCCTGTCCATCACCAACACACGGAGTTCAGTCGGTGATACCATCCAGCCATCTCATCCTCTGTCATCCCCTTCTCCTCCTGCCCTCAATCCCTCCCAGCATCAGGGTCTTTTCCAATGAGTCAACTCTTCGCATCAGGTGGCCAAAGTATTGGAGTTTCAGCTTCAGCATCAGTCCTTCCAAAGAACACCCAGGACTGATCTCCTTTAGGATGGACTGGTTGGATCTCTTTGCAGTCCAAGGGACTCTCAAGAGTCTTCTCCAACACCACAGTTCAAAAGCATCAATTCTTTGGCACTCAGCTTTCTTCACAGTCAAACTCTCACATCCATACATAACCACTGGATAACCCACAGTCTTGACTAAATGGACCTTTGTTGGCAAGGTAATGTCTCTGCTTTTGAATATACTATCTAGGTTGGTCATAACTTTTCTTCCAAGGAGTAAGCATCTTTTAATTTCATGACTGCAATCACCATCTGCAGTGATTTTGGAGCCCCAAAAAATAAAGTCTGCCATTGTTTCCACTGTTTCCCCATCTATTTCCCATGAAGTGATGGGACCAGATGCCCTGATCTTAGTTTTCTGAAGGTTGAGCTTTAAGCCAACTTTTTCACTCTCCTCTTTTACTTTCATTAAGAGGCTTTTTAGTTCCTCGTCACTTTCTGCCATAAGGGTGGTGTCATCTGCATATCTGAGGTTATTGATACTTCTCCCGGCAATCTTGATTCCAGCTTGTGCTTCTGCCAGCCCAGCGTTTCTCATGATGTACTCTGCATAGAAGTTAAATAAGCAGGGTGACAATATACAGCCTTGACGTACTCCTTTTCCTATTTGGAACCAGTCTGTTGTTCCATGTCCAGTTCTAACTGTTGCTTCCTGACCTGCATACAGGTTTCTCAAGAAGCAGGTCAGGTGGTCTGGTATTCCCATCTCTTTCAGAATTTCCCTAAGTTTATTGTAGTCCACACAGTCAAAGGCTTTGGCACAGTCAATAAAGAAGAAATAGATGCTTTTCTGGAACTTTCTTGCTTTTTCGATGATCCAGCGGATGTTGGCAATTTGATCTCTGGTTTCTCTGCCTTTTCTAAAACCAGCTTGAACATCTGGAAGTTAACGGTTCATGTATTGCTGAAGCCTGGCTTGGAGAATTTTGAGCATTACTAGCATGTGAGATGAGTGCAATTGTGCGGTAGTTTGAGCATTCTTTGGCATTGCCTTTCTTTGGGATTGGAATGAAAACTGACCTTTTCCAGTCCTGTGGCCACTGCTGAGTTTTCCAAATTTTCTGGCATATTGAGTGCAGCACTGTCACAGCATCGTCTTTCAGGATTTGAAATAGCGCCACTGGAATTCCATTACCTCCACTAGCTTTGTTAATAGTGATGCTTTCTAAGGCCCTTGACTTCACATTCCAAGATGTCTGGCTCTAGGTGAGTGATCACACCATCATGATTATCTTGGTCATGAGTATCTTTTTTGTACAGTTCTTCTATGTATTCTTGCCACCTCTTCTTAATATCTTCTGCTTCTGTTAGGTCCATACTATTTCTGTCCTTTATTGAGTCCATCTTTGCATGAAATGTTCCCTTGGTATCTCTAATTTTTTTGAAGAGATCTCTAGTCTTTCCCATTCTGTTGTTTTCCTCTATTTCTTTGCATTGATCGCTGAAGAAGGCTTTCTTATCTCTCCTTGCTATTCTTTGGAATTCTGCATTCAGATGCTTATATCTTTCCTTTTCTCCTTTGCTTCTCACTTCTTTTCTTTGCATAGCTATTTGTAAGGCCTCTTCAGACAGCCATTTTGCCTTTTTGCATTTATTTCCCATGGGGATGGTCTTGATCCTTGTCTCCTGTACAATGTCAGGAACCTCCGTCCATAGTTCATCAGGTACTCTGTCTATCAAATCTAGACGCTTAAATCTATTTCTCACTTCCACTGTATAATCATAAGGGTTTTGATTTAGGTCATACCTGAATGGTCTTGTGGTTTTCCCCACTGTCTTCAATTTAAGTCTGAATTTGGAAATAAGGACTTCATGATCTGAGCCACAGTCAGTTCCTGGTCTTGTTTTTGCTGACTGTATAGAGCTTCCCCATCTTTGGCTGCAAAGAATATAAGAATTGATGGGATTCATAATGTCCTGGAACAATGTCTTGTGCTTAGTATTTATCTAGAAAATGCTTATTGATTGATTACAGATAGTTATGATAAAAGGCAAAATAAATGACATAGAAAATTTACAATAATATGCTAAACAATCATATAAGAGTGACAAAAGTAACTAGAGAAGAGGAAGACTAATATAATACAAAGGGATGGCTTTTTATGGGATATGAGATTTATAATCAACTGCAGATGAGGGAAAAGAGGTGATATGGTAGGACTCAGCACAGAGAATACCATTGTTGCAGTCAGGCTCATTACATACTAGACTGGCATTGTGCTACAAGGTCATAGAAATGTTAGACTTGAAAGGATGCTTTAGCATCACCCGCTCAGTTCCTTTATTTTCCAGATGGTGAAACTGAGTTCAAGGAGTTATTGTTGCTAAAACTTATAAAACTGAGTGCTTAAGATCTGTGCATTTTATTGTGTGTAAATTATGCCTCAATTTAGAAAAACAGATTGACAGAGAGGCCTGGCATGCTTCATCCCATGGGGTCTCAAACAGTCAGACACAACTGAGTGACCGAACTGAACTGAACTGATAGTTATTCAATTTCCCCATGCAATATTGTTGCCCAATAATTATACTGGGTTTTTCAAGAGATCCTGATGGACAATGTTGCATTGTAATAACTGCCTTTTGTATTGCAACTATTTGCAATTTTATGAAATCTTCATAAATATGATGAGTAGCAACAACAAAGTTATGAAACGCTTTTTAAAAAGTGAGTTGAGTGTGGAAGGGATGAGAGAAAGGACTTACTCCAACTTCCAATGAACTTAGGGCTAAGAATTGATCACAACTCTTCTGTTTTCAAATGCAGTGTTCTTTCTGACATCCCAAGAACCATTAAGTGAACATGGCATGGACAATGATTTACTAATATCACATAGAATTTTGTTTGCTACATTGCATCAGCTCATCCATGTTTAGAGTCTGCCTCACAGATCTCCTTCTGGCTTGTCCCAACTCTGCTATTTGCTCTCATAGTGCAAGCTTTGTGATCATTCACACTCCCTGAGCTGAGCTACAAAAGCTAGATCATTTCATTAGGGCTTGAGAAAAAGGTGACTATGACTTGACAAAACTGCAACAGTCAGGCTAAACATAAGACAGTATTAATGAAACTTATAGCATTGCATATAGGAGATAATCAGGGGGTAAGGTCTCAGAATTGTCAGGTTTGGGGAAATCCACGGGTCATGGTGGAGAGTTCTAACAAAACATGGTACACTGGAGAAGGCAGTGGCAAACCATTTCAGTATTATTGTCTTGAGAACCCCTATTTGCCTTTGAAAAGGCAAATAGATATGAAACTAGAAGATGAGCCCCCCAGGTCAGTAGGTGTCCAATATCCTACTGGGGAAGACTGGAGATAAATATCTCCAGAAAGAATGAAGAAGTTGAACCAAAGTAGAGGCTGAACCAAAGTGAAAATGATGGCCAGCTGTGGATATGTCTGGTGGTGAAAGTAAAATCCAATGTTGTAAAGAATAATACTACATAGGAAACTGGAATGTTAGGTCTATGAATCAAGGTAAATTGGAAGTGGTCAGAGGATGGCAAGAGTGAACATTGACATTTTAGGAATTAGTGAATTAAAATGGTTGAGACTGGGTGAATTTAATTCAGATGATCATTATATCTACTACTGTGGGCAAGAATCCCTTAGAAGAAATGGAGTAGCCATCATAGTCAACAAAAAGATTCTGAAAGGTAGTACTTTGGTGCAAACTCAAAAATGACAGAATGATCTCAGTTCCTTTCCAACATAAACCATTCAATAACAGAGTAATCCAAGTCTACGCCCCAACCACTAATGCCGAAGAAGCTGAAGTTGAATGGTTCTAAAAAGACCTACAAGACCTGCTAGAACTAACACCAAAAAAGATATTCTTTTCATAATAGGGAATTCAAATGCAAAAGTAGGAAGTCAAGAGCTAACTGGAGCAACAGACAAGTTTGACCTTGGAGTACAAAATGAAGTAGAGCAAAGGCTAACAGAGTTTTGTCAAGAGAATACACCAGTCATAGCAAACACCCTCTTCCAGCAATACAAGAGATGAATCTACACATGGACATCACCAGATGGTCAATATTGAAATCACACTGATTATATACTTTGCAGCCAAAGATGGAGAAGCTTGATGCAGTGAAAAAAAACAAGACCTGGAGCTGACTTGGGCTCAGATCATGAACTCCTTATTGCAAAATTCAGACTTAAATTGAAGAAAGTAAGGAAAACCACTAGGTCATTCAAGTATGACTGAAATCAATTCCCTTATGACTATACAGTGGGAGTGACAAAGAGATTTAAGAAATTAGATCTGATAGAGTGCCTGAAGAACTATGGACAGAGGTTCACAACACTGCACAGGAGGTAGTGACCAAAACCATCCCAAAGAAGGCAAAATGGTTGTCTGAGGAATCCTTACAAAAAGCTGAGAAAAGAAGACAAGCAAAAGGCAAAGGAAAAGGGAAAGATATAGAGTTCCAAATGAATGCAGAGTTAGAATAGCAAAGAGAAATAAGAAAGCCTTCTTAAATGAACAAATGCAAAGAAAGAGAGGAAAAGAACAGAATGGGAAAGGCTAGAAATCTCTTCAAAAATATTAGAGATTCCCAGCGAACATTTCATGCAAAGATGGGTGCGATAAAGGACAGAAATGGCAAGGACTTAACAGAGGCAGATGATATTAAGAGGTGTCAAGAGTACACAGAAGGACTGTATGAAAAGGGTCTTTATGATCCAGATAAGCATGATGGTGTGGTCACTCACCTAGAGCCAGAGTGTGAAGTATGAAGTCAAGTGGGCATTAGGAAGCATTACTCTGAACAAAGCTAGCAGGAAGTGATGGAATTTCAGCTGAACTACTACAAATCCTAAAAGATTATGTTATTAAAGTGCTGCATTTGATATACCATCAAATTTGGAAAACTCAGCAATGGCCACAGGACTGGAAAGGTTGGTCTTCATTCCAATCCCAAAGAAGGGCAATGCCAAAGAATGTTCAAACTATCACACAAATGCAGTCATTTCATATGCTAGCAGAGTAATACTCAAAATCCTTCAAGCAAGGCTTCAACAATATGTGCACTGAGAACTTCCAGATGCACAAGCTGGATTTAGAAACGGTAGAGGAACCAGAGCTCAAATTGTCAACGTCCACTGGATAACAGTAAAAGCAACAGAACTCTAGAAAGACATCTACTTCCACTTCGTTGACTATGTTAAAGTCTTTGACTGTACAGATCATAATAAACTGAAAAATTCTTAAAGAGCTGGAATACCAGACCACCTTACCTGCCTCCTGAAAACTCTGTATGCAGGTCAAAGAAGCAATAGTTAGAACTGGACATGGAGCAATGGACTGATTCAAAATTGGGAAAGGAGTACATCAAGTCTGTATATTATCACCCTGCTTATTTAATGTATAGGCATATATACATGTATGCATATGTATGTATTTAATGTATATGTATATATGTAATCTATATCATATGAAATGCCAAGCTGGAGGACTCATAAGCTGGATTAAGACTTCCCAGAGAAATATCAATAACTTCAGATATGCAGATGACACTACCCTAATGACAGAAAGTGAATAGGAACTGAAGGAAAGTGAAAAAGGAGAGTGAAAAAACTGGCTTAAACTCAACATTAAAAAAACTAAGATCATGGCTTCCATTCCCATCAAGTCATGCAAATAGATGAGGGGGATGGAAACAGTGGAAGATTATATTTTCTTGGGCTCCAAAATCACTGCAGACTGTGACTGCAGCCATAAAATTAAAAGATGTTTGCTCCTTGGAAGAAGAAGGAGTGTTAGTCACTCATTCATGTCCAACTCTGCAACCCCACATACTGTAGCCCACCAGGCTCCTCTGTCTATGGGATTCTCCAGGAAAGAATACTGGAGTGGATTGTCATTCCCTTCTCCAGAGGATTTTCCCAACCCAAGGATTGAACCCTGGTCTCCTGCACTGCAGGCAGATTCCTTTACTGTCTAAGCTACAGGTAAGATGCTTGGTAGAAAAGTTATGACAAACCTAGACAGTGTATTAAAAACCAGAGACATCTCTTTGTCCACAAAGATCTGTAGAGTCAAAGCTATGGTTTTTTCAAGTCATGTGTGGATGTGAAAATTGGATCATAAAGAAGGTTGAGCACCGAAGAATTGATGCTTTCAAATTTTGGTGTTGGAGAAGATTCTTGAGAGTTCCTTGGACAGCAAGAAGCTCAAACCAGTCAATCCTAAAGAAAATCAACCCTGAATATTCATTTAAAGGACTGATGCTAAAGCTGAAACTCCAATACTTTGGCCACCTGATGCAAAGAGTCGACTCATTGGAAAAGACCCTGATACTGGAAAAGATTGAGGGCAGGAGGAAAAGTGGACGACAGAGGATGAGATGGTTGGATGATATCATAGACTCAATGGATATGAGTTTGAGCAAACTCCAAGAGATAGTGAAGGACAGGGAAGGTAGGCGTCCTGCAGTCCATGAGGTCACAAGGAGTCCGACACAACTTAGCCACTGAACAACAAACAACAACAATGAACATGAGAAACAGACTGTGAGAGCAAAATCAATAAGTTCATTTCTATTTCCTCTCTTTCCTCCCCTTCTGGTATTCCAGGGCACTCCTATCCTTCCTCTCATAACCCTTTTGATTCAGCAGAATATTTTAATTCTTTTATCAAAACCTAGGGAGGCTGGGGAGTAAGAAGCAGTGCTTTGTGGCAAATAATTACTGCATATTTTATGCAACTACAGTTTAAGGGGTTATATTATAGGTGTTTTGGTTCTGTGAATTAGGGCAGTATTTTCATGTGATCACTGACTCTCAAATTTGATTTATTTTCTACTCTTTTTCAAGTAAAATTGAGTCACCTCTGTTTGCAGAGACAATGGGTGGAGCCAACCACTCCGTGGTGTCTGAGTTTGTGTTCCTGGGACTCTCCAGTTCCTGGGAGATCCAGCTTCTTCTTTTCCTTTTTTTCTCTGTGTTCTACATGGCAAGCCTGATGGGAAACCTCCTCGTTGTGTTCTCTGTGAGTGCTGATGCTAGCTTGCACTCCCCCATGTATTTCCTGCTGGCCAACCTCTCCTTTCTTGACATGGGGTTTTGCTCTACTACTACTCCCAAAATGATTTATGACCTTTTCAGAAAATGCAAAGGCATCACTTTGGGGGGTTGCCTAACTCAGATCTTCTTTATTCATGCCATTGGGGGCACAGAAATGGTGCTGCTCATTGCCATGGCCTTTGACAGATATGTAGCCATATGCAAGCCTCTCCACTACCTGACCATTATGAACCCACGAATGTGTGTTTTGATTTTGGCTGCTGCCTGGGTCCTTGGCCTCATCCACTCAGTGGCCCAACTGGCTTTTGTCATAGACTTGCCCTTCTGTGGTCCTAATGTACTGGACAGCTTTTATTGTGACCTCCCCCAACTCATTAAGCTTGCTTGCACAGAGACCCATAGACTAGAGTTCATGGTCACCGCCAACAGCGGACTCATCTCCGTGGGCTCCTTCTTCATATTGATTATCTCCTACATCTTCATTCTGGTCACTGTTTGGAAACACTCCTCAGGTAGTGTATCCAAGGCCCTCTCCACCTTGTCAGCTCACGTCACTGTGGTGGTCTTATTCTTTGGGCCATTAATCTTCTTCTACACCTGGCCCTTCCCTTCATCACACTTGGACAAGTTCCTTGCTATCTTTGATGCAGTTCTCACTCCTTTTCTGAATCCAGTCATCTATACATTCAGGAACAAGGAGATGGAAGCAGCGATGAAGAAACTCTGCCATCAGCTTGTGAGCTACAGCAAGATGCCCTAAATACTCTAATGATAAAGAAATTTAGCCCTACTCAAAATGACAACAGAAAAATGTCATTTCAGGCCTCTATTAATTTTATGTACTAGGTAATATTTAAACATTTTTCATGTTGCTATATACCAAATAAATAAGGAGAAAAAGAGTTAACATTGGAGTTTCTATTTTCCAACTTCTGTTGAATTTTTATATAAATTAATTTATTTAATATTTATGAAAACTCTGGGTCATTTTTGTTTTTTTAATAACTAAGAAATGCTTGACTCATTCTCTGTATAATTACTATGCAAAATACCTCAAACAAAAGTTGATTATCATCTTAATCCTCCACTTCCAATTTTCTTATCCATCAAAATGTGCCAAGCAGGGAATAACAATCGGTGTTGGAAAATAATATATTATTCCTCAGAAAGGAAGGAAATATTAATATTTGCAAATGATGAGACCAGCAAGGGATTCGTCTCCAAAATTTATGAATGGTTCATGTGGCTCAATATCCAAAAAAAAAACAAACAATCTAATCAAAAAACGGGTGGAAGATCTAAATAGATGTACCGATGCCGAGGCACATGAAAGACGCTCAATTTCACTAATTGTTAGAGAAATGTAGATCAAAACTACAATGAGGTATCACCTCACATGGGTCAGAATGACCATCATCAAAAAATCCACAAACAACAAATACTGGAGTGGATGTGGAGAAGGGGGGAACCCTCTTGGGCTGTTGGTGGGAATATAAATTGATACAGCCACTATGGAGGTTCCTTAAAAAACTAAAAATAGAACTATCATCTGACCCAGCAATCCACTACTGGGCATATACTCAGAAAACCATAATTCAAGAAGACACAAGCATCCCAATGTTCCTGCAGCAACATTTACAACAGCCAGGACATGGAAACAGCCTAAATGCCCATCAACAAATGGATAAAGAAAATGTGGTACATACATACAATGGAGTATTACTCAACAGTAAAAAGGAATGAAGCTAGATCATTTATAGAGACATGGATGGGTTTTAGTCTGTCATACAGTGTGAAGTAAGAAAGAAAAAAACAAATATTATATATTAAGGTATACATGTGGAATCAAAAAAATGGTACAGATTAACCTATTTGCTAGGCAGGAATAGAGACAGAGACACAAAGAACAGACATATGGACACGGGGTCGGGGAGGAAGAGAGGTGGCATGATCTGGGAGCTTGGGATTGACATATATACACACTACCATGTGTAAAATAGATGGCTAGTGGGAACCTGTTGTATAGCACAGGGAGCTCATCTCGGGGCTCTTGGTGACATAGATGACATAGTCCCTTCCTGACCCAGGGACTGAACACACATCTCCTGCATTGGCAAGTGGATTCTTTTCCACATAGTACAAAACTTTTATGAGAGATGATTATATGAATAAAGAGTTTAAATATTGTTAAATCCTACTAATTCTGAATATATCAAGCTATAAAAGAAGTAATGTTAAATATAGATGGGGTAGAGAAAAGAATTTTCAAAGCACAGCAAAAAATTTAACATAATCTTAATTGACCAACAGAAGAATAAAAAATATAATTATGATATAGTTATATAATGCAATTCTATGTATGCGTTTTAAATTATTTTGTATTACAATATTTAATAATGTAAAAGAATTCTCAAAATATTCTAAAAAAATCAGGTTAACAATGCAGAGGGCATAAAATCACAATTGTGTAAATGAATATTTATTTAGGCATAGAAAAATACTAGAAATAAATATCCCAGCACATTACTCATAATTATATCCAGATGGTAATTTTTATGGGTAATTTCTATTTTAATCTCTAATATCCATATAAATCTAACAGAATGAGCATATTTATATTTTATTGACAATTATAATATTTTCCTAAAGAAATAAGAAAACAGGTATTTCACATCATAAGTAATTGAAAGAATTACTTAGAATCAAAGATGTACTTATCAATACTTTTTTGACTGTAAATGACATAATCACAACTTAAGCTTATGCAAGAGGATGGATGTACTGGCTTATTTAACAGCTCAGCTAGTAATCAAACTGAACGCAAAAGCTGAATGTCCAAGACAGCTAGAATCAAGAACCTGAATACCACCAAACCTAAATAGTACATCTTCTTCTCTATCATATCGTTTTAAAAATTATCCCAGATTCAGTTTATAACAGGAGGAAATATGATTGCCAGTAATTTCTACACATCACACTCCAAAAAGGACTTAGGCTTGGTTTCTCTATTCCCAAGTCTAACATCTGGGAAGAAACTCAGATTTGAACCTTCGTGGTCAGAGACATACTTGCACCATTCAACTGTGGCTTGGAGACATGTCATTATGACTTGGTTCAGAAGCCCAACCTTTAAACAGTAGTGATCAGAGAGGTAGGATCTATATGTCTTCTTCTAATCATACCACACAGTTACCGCAAGAAAAAGATAACATTTACTGGAAAAAGAAGGTTGCTGATTTGGGCAAAGAACAGAGTAGATGCCCACTAAAAATGGGTATTATTTTAGAATAAGAAAGAATGACCTTGAAAAACTTTTACATAAGATAGTACAGAAACTCATTCACTATGTAGTTGGGGAATCTATCTATGGATATAGATAGATCTATAATGGATATAATGGATAATCTATCATGGATATAGACCTGACACAAAGGCATAAAGAGAAAAGACTGAGAGGAGCAGGCATTTCTCTAAACCAACACACAAAAATAGCAAGGAATCGGAGAGCCCCAGCTGGAACTACTGAATGTTGTTTATTCCATGGCAGAGAAAAAACAGTGAAACTTCCATTTCAAAAATACCACTTCAGAAAAATTATAGGGAGACTGAGAATACTGCGAGCTAATAAACTGACATTGATATATAGGTATCAGTTTTCTAAATGTTAAAAAAAAAGGGTTTCAAAGAATGAATAAATGATATAAGGCAAAGGAAATGAAAAGAGAAAGCTAGCAAATTATAAAGTGAAATAAATTAGAAGGTAAATAAGGACCACTTATAAGACAATAGTAAGACTGATTAACTGGTTAAGAGGTATGGTGTCTATATAAGGATGTATATGGCTCAGTCATTTGCACTACAAGTTTGAGACTGGACCTTGTTTCCTCTTTGCTGAAATGAGTATGAATTGCAATTTCTAAATCTGTTGATGTAAATCCCTCATTCCCATAAAATAGAATATGATCATGTATAAAACACTTCCCAAACTAAAGTTTAGCTTGCTGTGTTGTGCTGTGCTCAGTCGTGTCTGACTCTGCAACTCCATGGACTGTGGTCTACCAGCTTCCTCTGTCCATGGAATTTTTCAAGCAAGAATACTTGAGTGGGTTGCCATTTCCCACTCCAGGGGATCTTCATGACCCAGGAATTGAACTTGCATCTCTTACGTATTCTGTATTGGCAGGTGAATTCTTTGGAATTCTTTATCACTAGCACTACCTGGCAATATGGGACCCCACTCCATCTCTCCTGCCTGGAAAACCCCGTGGACGGAGGAGCCTGGTGGGCTGCAGTCCATGGGGTCTGGAAGAGTCGGACACAACTGAGCGACTTCACTTTCACTTTTCACTTTCATGCATTGGAGAAGGCAATGGCAACCCACTCCAATGTTCTTGCCTGGAGAATCCCAGGGACGGGGGAGCCTGGTGGGCTGCTGTCTATGGGGTCACACAGAGTCAGACATGACTGAGGCGACTTAGCAGCAGCAGCAGCACTACCTGGAAATCTTACAAGGACTCAAATCATCCAAATGCAACAGGAATAATCATGCCAGCAGAAGTAAAAGGAGGAGCATGGCTAGTTACTTATGGAAATAAGAATGCATGTGTAAGAGCATAGCAGTTACATAGCCTGGAACATAGTATGAACAATAATCAAAGGTAAATCTTGTGATGACCAGCCAGCACAGTCAAGATAAAAGTCCTGACCTAAGGATCCTATTTTCCAATTGTAACAACAGTCATATCCTGGTGTGAAGAAATAGGCATTAAGTATCAAAATCTGATATAATTAATATTTTAATAGTTGGAGTAACTGTTCTTATTCTGATTTCCTGTTCATTAACATTATTATCACTGCTTAACTTCTCTGGAATTTCCCTACAATGAAATAATGAGTTACACTTATGTGGAAGTTCAAACTCCTTGACTGATTTTTTTGTGACAAATTAATAAATGGGCATCTTGATGTATATATTTCGACCTAGTATTAATTTACCTAGTATCAATCAGAATTCCCTTATATAACCCACTCTGACACTGAAGATAGTTTTAAAATCTAGACCATAGTAAATTCATCAGACTGAATTGCAATGTCTCTTGAGAGACAAACATTTGGCCATCTCCAGAGGAAACTTTTTACCACACCACATGCTTCCTCAAACCATAGGCAGCAACACAATTTCTCAGCTAAGATTTTTATAAGAACCATGTTATTTTAATCTGGGAAACCTAAATGTGTATGTGATACCTGGAAACTCCTGATGTTAAAATAATAGAAGTATAACATTACTTCAAGGTGGTAAGGAAACCTTATACTTCTTGTCATTCAAGAAATCCTTCTGTAAATAATAAATTGACTGCACACTTTCCTCATTGCCAGTTTCATTTCTTTGTTCCTCAATGTATAGATGACTGAATTTAGAAATGGAGTGAGAACTGCATCAAAAACAGCAAGGAATTTGTCTAGGTGTGATGTGGGGTGAGGCCAGATGTAAACAAAGATGCAAGGACCGAAGAACAAAATCACCACCATGACATGAGTTGACAAAGTGGAGAGGGCCTTAGATGAGCTACCTGAAGAGTGTTTCTGAACAGCGATGAGGATAAAAACGTAGGAGACGATCAATATGAAGAACGATCCCAGGGATATGAATCCACTGTTGGCTGTGACCATGAACTCCAGCCTGTAGGTATCTGTGCAGGCAAGTTTGATGAACCAAGGAAAGTCACAGTAAAAGCTATCTAATACATTAGGGCCACAGAACGGAAGTTTTATAACAAAACCCAGTTGAACGATAGAGTGAATCAAGCCAATTATCCATGCAGTAACCAGGAGCAAAATACACATTTTTCGACTCATAATAGAGAAATAGTGGAGAGGCTTACATATGGCAATGTATCTGTCAAAGGCCATGGCGATAAGCAGCACCATCTCCACCCCAGCAATGACATGGATGAAGAAGATTTGAGTGATGCAGCCACTAAAGGAGATGACTTTACGTTTTTTGAAAAGATCATGAATCATCTTGGGAGAAATGACAGAAGAAACTCCCAGGTCAATGAAGGACAGATTGGCCAACAGAAAGTACATGGGGGAGTGTAAGTGAGGGTTCATCATCACAGTGAGAATGATGAGGGAGTTTCCCATCATGCTTGCCACACAAAAGATGGAGGAGAACACAAAGAGGAGTTGGCTCTCCCAGAAATTGGTGAGTCCCAGGAACACGAACTCTGACACCATAGTGTGATTCACTATATCCATTGCTTTATCAGCTTGAATGTTTCCAGATAAAAGAAAAGAGAAAATAAATGAAAATAAGAATGCTAATAAAGTTCAACATTATAATATTATATAAGAAACTTCATGCTGTGAAGATTATATATCCCTTCAATTCTTTCTCAGGGCCATATCATCACTAAAAAAGCATTTTACCTGTGTTTACTTAAAGCAGTTGAGTCACTTTCACATGCAACATACCTTTCACCACATCCCCCAGAACTACTCATCTATAAACAAGAGAATGGAACAAATAAGATAATACCTATGCATAGCAAGGACTGGGAGGGGCAGGAAAGGTGGTGTTGCTGCTGCTGCTGCTAAGTCGCTTCAGTCGTGTCCAACTCTGTGTGACCCCATAGACGGCAGCCCACGAGGCTCCACTGTCCCTGGGATTCTCCTGGCAAGAACACTGGAGTGGGTTGCCATTTCCTTCTCCAATGCATGAAAGTGAAAAGTGAAAGTGAAGTCGCTCAGTTGTGTCTGACTCTTCGCGACCCCACGGACTGCAGCCTACCAGGCTCCTCCATCCATGGGATTTTCCAGGCAAGAGTACTGGAGTAGGGTGCCATCACCTTCTCCAAAAGGTGGTGCAGTGCACCACAAAGAGAAAAAGAAAGAAGAGGTGGACATGGCATTTGCCAGAACACATTTGTTCTGTTTTTTAATTGTTCATAGAACAATTCTTCAACCATTCAAGTTGTCTCATTTCTTAACCTCACCTCATCTCAGGCACAAAATATCTGTTATAATCTATCTTACAATCACATTTTCAATTCACACAAAGCCCACAAACAGAGGTGAACATAATAGAGCCAGGCATGGGGCATAGACATGACTCTGGAGTCTGACAGGTCCAATGAAAGAATAGAATGGATATTCATAGCACAAGGTATTTGCATGGGCAACCAGATGTATAAGTGAAAGTATCTAGTTTGTGATTAGCAGCCAGCATATGGCCAAGATGTATACAGTTGGTGGGGAGGCAGGGTTGTTATGAGGAGTCAAAGAATTTAAGGAAGCCAATTTGATCTATCTGACAAGGTTCTTCACACTCTCTGAGGTTTGTGAACTTTGTTTAGAGCTATAGGAGTCTTAATCTTTTAGAATTTGTTGGAGATGAAGAAATGCACACTCATGTCATAGTTGTCCATTGTCCCTCTCCTGTCGCTCCCTCTGCCTTAGCCCCATTTCCCTCATCATCTCATCTCTCTCTGCTTCAAATCACCCAACTGTCTGGGATCTGATACCAAATCTGACTCTTTTGTAACCCCAACTTTGGACTATCACATGAATCTCTCTAGTTCTTACCCATGTTTGCATTTACCATGTGGAAAATATATTCTCTTTCCTGTGGGTCAAACACTTCTGTATCTCAAGCCCTTCTGCTTCCTTAATATTTAGATACGCAGCTAGAAGATGAAATGTATAGGAAAAAGAGGGAGATTGCAGCATAAATAGTGAAGAGATGGTAAAGGTACATGAATGCACAAAAAGCCTCAGACCTGGAATCTCAGCAAGAGAAACCCAGCGATAGAAAGAAAAAAAAAAAATCCCAAAGCTCTGCCTTTTAATGTGTGTTTATATACCTCAGTTATGCATGGTCAGTGAAATTGATCATAAAAATATTATCCCACAAACCTCATTAGCGACCACCTAGTCCAGGAAGGAACCTAGGTTTTCTAGTACACATATGTCTTTGGATTCTGCATACCAGAAAAACATTAAAGTAAGAAAATTTAAGCCAAACCTATATCTAGTTAGTCCAAAACAGTAACCACTAGTCACATGTAGCTAACAGTAGCAACTAATTACTAGCTCATTATTAAATGAAACTAAAAAATCTATTTCCTTAGTTGCCCTGAACACATTTAATAGTCACATATAGCTAGCAATCATGCATTGGCTAGTGTAATACAGGACATTGCCAATCACTGCTCATTATTTAAAGGTAAATCAAGATCCCATTTCCTCCATCAAAATACCATTTCCCTGGTAACTCTATATTATATTAATCTCTTCCTTTTCATATTCCTAGAAGTCAGGAAACAAATTTTAATTGAAAAATAATAATTCACTATATAAAAATAAGCCACAATATGTAGCCTCATAGGAGAAGCTCTGGATGTTTTTTATTTTGTTTTGTTAATGTTGACCAGGAAGGATAAACAAGAGTCCACTGGGAAATTTACAGACAACTTTACAAAGGAGAAAAGATCTGATGTGAGTTTTAAAAATTAGTAAGAGTTTAATAAGCTGAGAGGAGAGTGGAGGGTATTCTTAGAAAAGATAACAATCGATGCCTTATTTAGGGGGCAAATCCTTTGCTACTTATCATAATTCTTCAATGGTTTCAATTTTATAGATTTTTTTCCCCCAAATGTACTGCAAGTTTGAGGAGGATAAAGACCATTTCTTCTGGCTCTTTTGTTTCCTAAAACAGAGAATAAAATAAATAGCAAAGATTTCTTGATTGTCTAGACAATAAAACTCTGAAATAAAGCCCATCTTTTCAGGACCATAATTTTCCACAGTTCCTGTTTTTCTGATCTACCATCTTTTTCCATTAGTCCAGCTGGCATAAAAGAAGTTTCCAAAATCAAACTGAGCACTAATGTTTTTCCCAACTACTCTCAAGAGAATACCCAATACACTTGCTATAAATTACCAGCTATATAATAGGGCAGCCTCATTTCAAGGCTTATAGTGGTCCATGGTTTAACTTCTGAATTTTCTAAAAATAACAAGCATATAAAAGGAAAGAGAGAGAGACAGAAAGAGAGAAGCAAAGAGTTTCTGATAGCAGGGAATTTATAGTTTCTATCTGCCAGTTTTCATATATAATTAGTCACCTTACATGCCATTCTTAAAGTCAGAAAAGAAAATACACATATTTTTCACCATACTTTAAAAACTTCTGAAATATTTAATCATAGAATTTTAGAGCTGGAGACACATAGATACACTATTTATGTGGCACATATTTCCTTATATTTGATCCACCTATTGGTGGATATTTCTGATAATAGGACTGTTTTCATTCACAGATGAGTAATCCCAAATTCAGAGAAGTTAGCAAATTACTGAAAAACCAAAAAAAAAAGAAAAAAGAAAAAATCAACCATTCTGATTCCAAATAGTGGCTACTTGGCTGCTGCTGCTGCTAAGTCACTTCAGTCGTGTCCGACTTTGTGCGACCCCATAGACAGCAGTCCACCAGGCTCCCTGTCCCTGGGATTCTCCTGGCAAGAACACTGGAGTGGGTTGCCATTTCCTTCTCCAATGCATCCAAATATCGTTATTTGTTCATGATCTAAAAACTATTATTATAAATTTTAAATAAGAATTCAGAAAAATGTATACCTGAAACTTATACAATGCATCAATTATATCTCAATAAAGATGTGAAAAAAAAGAATCCTAATTTACTCAGAACAATTTTCTATCCTACACACATAAGCATTTACACATATGTAAATTAACTTACCTAAAATTTCACAGCTAGCAGTGGTAGAATCTAGACTTAAATCCCCATGTTATTGCTACAGGTTGAGGGGAAGGGAGAAAGATGATTGCTGATTAAAATGGGAAAGAACCAAAATACACCAAGGTTTTGGTATCAGTAAAAGATTCACCAAAATCTCAGGGGACCACTTATTCATTAAAAGCCATAATAGTCGATAGGCAAGAAAGATTCCAGCTAGAAACAAAAATTTGAAAGTGCTAATATTTGAAGTCACGGGAAAAAATTTCTGTTTAAAGAATAATATCTGAAGAGATAAAGTTAATGGAAAAACCATACATAGTCCCAAAAGATCAAATGCCTTGTATTTGTCATCATCATCATTATATTATGATTACTACTATTTTATGTGTTATTTGCCCTTTAAAACCCTGTCAGGGAGGTCCTAAGATGGTGAAGGAATGGGACGGGGAGGCCACTTTCTCCCTGACAAATTCATCAAAAAAACATTTGAATGCTGAGTAAATTCCATAAAACAACTTCTGAATGCTGGCAGAGGACATCAGGCACCCAGAAAAGCAGCTCATTGTCTTCAAAATGAGGTAGGAAAAAATACAAAAGATAAAAAGAGCGACAAAAGAGGTAGGGATGGAGATCTGTCCCAGGAAGGGAGTCTTAAAAAAGAGAGGTTTCCAAACACCAGGAAACACTCACTGACGAGTCTGTGGTGAGCCTTGGAACCTCAGAGGGCAACATAACCAGGAGGAAAAATAAATAAATAATTAAAACCCACAGATTACTGTGCCCAATGGTAACTCCCAGCAGAGAAGCAGCACAGATGCCCACATCTGCCACTAGCAAGTGGGGGGTGGGCAGGGAGGCAAGGGCTGCATTGCTTAGAGTAAGGACCGGGCCTGACTGCCCCTGAGGACAATCTGAGGGAACTAACTTGAGATAGCAAACCAAACTGTGGGATAGCTATTCCGCAAAAAGCCCTAACCTAAGACACCGCCAGGCCTGCTCACAGAACAAAGCACTGAGCAGAGCTAGCCAGCTGCGGACCAACCCATCCCCAACCGGAGACAGGCAGGTGACGGCAGCCAGAGCCAGAAGGGGGCAATTGCGGCCCCAGAGAGGCATCATCTACCAAACTGCAAGCAGGCTTCATTGCTAACCAAGATTTTTGGGATTCTGGATGGTCGACATCCGCTGGGAGGGTCGCAGCCTGAGATCAGCTCCCCAGAAGAGACACACGGCACACCTGAGAAGGTGAGCTGGTTGTACACCCAGAAAACCGAGCGGCAGGGATGGGGGAGGAGATAAGTCGCAGCGACTGCACTAGCCAAGCACCCGGTCACCTGAGCTGCTTGGCCCTGGGAAGGGCACAAAATGCAGCAGGTACTCTGCGCCTTTGTGGAGTACCCGAATACCTGAACCTGAGCAGCTTAGACCTGGGAAGTGCACTCAACCCAGGGCCGACCTCAGACAGTTTCCAGCAGAGCAACCTAGAGCCTAAACAATGTAGACAGGGAAAACACACACGCCCTGGGCTAGGGCAAACCCAGTGTGGCCAAGACACTGGGAGCTCTTGGCACAGGTGCCAGTGATATTTGTTTGCAGTATTCCTCTCCACAGCACTACTGAACAAGTAAGCCTAACAAAGTGACCACTACAACCCCCTTGTATCAGGGCGGAAATTAGACACTAAAGAGACCAGCAAACAGAAGAAGCTAAAACAAACAGAGGGAACCACCTTGGAAGTGACAGGTCCAATATATTAAAACCCTGTAGTTAGCACCAACTACATAGGAAAGGGCCTATAGATCTTGAGAAGTATAAGCCAGATCAAGGAACTATCTGAAAATGAACTGACCCCACACTGTCCACAACAACACCAGAGAAAGTCCTAGATATATTTTTACTATTATTATTTTTTAAATTAAATTTTTTTCATTTTTAAGTCCTCTATTACTCCTTTAATTTTCATTTTTATAACCTACTATTACTTTGCAAAAAAAAGACCCTATTTTTTAAAGCAAACTTCATATATATAAATTTTACAATTTTTCTGACTTTGTTTTTCTCTTTAATATTGTATTTTTGAGAATTCAACCTCTACTCTAGATTTTTAATCTTTGCTTTTTGCTATTTGTTATCAATTTTGTACCTTTAAGAATCCAATCTTCAGTACCCATTTTTACTTGGGAGTGAGATTACTGGCTTGACTGCTCTCTCCCCCTTTGGACTCTCCTTTTTCTTCACCATTCTCTACCCAACTCTGTGAATCTCTTTGTGTGTTCCAGATTGTGGAAAACACTTAGGGAACTGATTACTGGGTGGATCTGTCTCTCTCCTTTTGATTCCCCCCTTTATCCTCCTGGCCACCTCTGTCACCTTCCTCCCTCTTCTCTTCTCTGTATAACTTCGTCAACATCTCTGAGGGGTCCAGACTGTGGAGCACACATAAGGAAGTGATTACTGGCTAGCTTGCTCTCTCCTCTTTCGATTCCCCCTCTTCTCCTCCTGGTCACCTTTATCTCCCTCCTCTCTCTTCACCTCTCCATGAAACTCTGTGAACCTCTCTGGGTGTCCCTCACTGTGGAAATTTTCATCTTTAACCTATACATTTTATCATCAGTGCTGTATAGATGGAGAAGTCTTGAGGCTACTGTAAGAATAAAACTGAAAACCAGAAGCAGGAGGCTTAAGTACAAATCCTGAGAACACCAGAGAACTCCAGGGAACATTAATCAATAGGAGCTCATCAAATGCTTCCATACCTACACTGAAACCAAGCACTACCCAAGGGCCAACAAGTTCAGAGCAAGACATACCATGCAAATTCTCCAGCAACACAGGAACATAGCCTTGAGCTTCAATATACAGGTTGCCCAAAGTCACACCAAACCCACTGACATCTCATAACTCATTACTGGACACTTCATTGCACTCCAGAGAGAAGAAATCCAACTCCACCCACCAGAACACCAACACAAGCTTCCCTAACCAGGAAACCTTGATAAGCCATCCATCCAACCCCACCCACAGCGAGGAAACTCCACAATAAAGAGAACTCCACAAATTGCCAGAATACAGAAAGGCCACCCCAAACACCACAATATAAACAAGATGAATAGGCAGAGAAATACCCAGCAGGTAAAGGAACAGGATAAATGCCCACAAAACCATACAAAAGAGGAAGAGATAGGGAATCTACCTGATAAAGAATTCCGAATAATAGTAGTGAAAATGATCCAAAATCTTGAAAACAAAATGGAGTTACAAATAAATAGCCTGGAGACAAGAATTCAGAAAATGCAAGAAAATTTACCAAGGACCCAGAAGAAATAAAAAAGAGTCAATATATAATGAATAATGAAATAAATTTGAGATCAAAAACACTCTGGAGGGAACCAACAGTAGAATAACTGAGACAGAAGATAGGATAAGTGAGGTAGAAGATAGAATGGTAGGAATAAATGAAACAGAGAGGAAAAAAGAAAAACGAATTAAAAGAAATGAGGACAATCTCAGAGACCTCTTGGACAATGTTAAACACTCCAACATTCAAATCACAAGAGTCCCAGAAGAAGAAGACAAAAAGAAAGACCATGAGAAAATACTTGAGGAGATAATAGTGGAAAACGTCCCTAAAATGGGGAAGGAAATCATCACCCAAGTACAAGAAACCCAGAGAGTTCCAAACAGGATAAACCCAAAGCAAAACACCCCAAGACACATATTAATCAAATTAACAAAGTTCAAACACAAAGAACAAATATTAAAAGCAGCAAGGGAAAAACAACAAATAACACATAAAGGGATTCCCATAAGGATAACAGCTGATCTTTCAATAGAAACTCTTCAGGCCAGGAGGGAATGGCAGGACATACTTAAAGTGATGAAAGAAAATAACCTACAGCCCAGATTACTGTACCCAGCAAGGATCTCATTCAAATATTAAGGAGAAATCAAAAGCTTTACAGATAAGCAAAAGCTGAGAGAATTCAGCACCACCAAACCAGCTCTCCAACAAATGTTAAAGGATCTTCTCTAGACAGGAAAAACAGAAAGGGTGTATAAACTCGAACCCAAAACAACAAAGTAAATGGCAACGGGATCTTACTTATCAATAATTACCTTAAATGTAAATGGGTTGAATGCCCCAACCAAAAGACAAAGACTGGCTGAATGGATAAAAAAACAAGACTCCTATATATGTTGTCTACAAGAGACCCACCTCAAAACAAGGGGCACATACAGACTGAAAGTGAAGGGCTGGAAAAAGATATTCCACGCAAACAGAGACCAAAAGAAAACAGGAGTAGCAATACTCTTATCCGATAAAATAGACTTTAAAACAAAGGCTGTGAAAAGAGACAAAGAAGGCCACTACATAATGATCAAAGGATCAATCCAAGAAGAAGATATAACAATTATAAATATATATACACCCAACACAGGAGCACTGCAATATGTAAGACAAATGCTAACAAGTATGAAAGGGGAAATTAATAATAACACAATAATAGTGGGAGACTTTAATCCCCCATTCACACCTATGGATAGATCAACTAAACAGAAAATTAACAAGGAAACACAAACTTTAAATGATACAATAGACCAGGTAGACCTAATTGATATCTATGGGACATTTCACCCCAAAACAATTACTTTCACGTTTTTCTCAAGTGCGCATGGAACCTTCTCCAGGATAGATCACATCCTGGGCCATAAATCTAGCCTTGGTAAAGTCAAAAAAAATTGAAATCATTCCGAGCATCTTTTCTGACCACAATGCAGTAAGATTAGATCTCAATTACACGAGAAAAACTATTAAAAATTCCAACATATGGAGGCTGAACAACACACTGCTGAATAACCAACAAATCACAGAGGAAATCAAAAAAGAAATCAAAATATGCATAGAAACTAATGAAAATGAAAACACAACAACTCAAAACCTGTGGGACACTGTAAAAGCAGTGCTAAGGAGAAGGTTCATAGCAATACAGGCTTACCTCAAGAAACAAGAAAAAAGCCAAATAAAAAACCTAACTCTACACCTAAAGCAACTAGAAAAGGAAGAAATGAGGAACCCCAGTGTTAAGAGAAGGAAAGAAATCTTAAAAATTAGGGCAGAAATAAATGCAAAAGAAACAAAAGAGACCATAGCAAAAATCAACAAAACCAAAAGTGGTTCTTTGAGAAGTTAAATGAAATTGACAAACCATTAGCCAGACTCATCAAGAAACAAAGGGAGAAAAATCAAATCAACAAAATTAGAAATGAAAATGGAGAGACCACAACAGACAGCACAGAAATACAAAGTATCATAAGAGACTACTATCAGTATTTATATGCCAATAAAATGGACAACTTGGAAGAAATGGACAAATTCTTAGAAAAGTACAACTTTCCAAAACTGAACCAGGAAGAAATGGAAAATCTTAACAGACCTATCACAAGCACAGAAATCAAAACTGTAATCAGAAATCTCCCAGCAAACAAAAGCCCAGGACCAGATGGCTTCACTGCTGAATTCTACCAAAAATTTCGAGAAGAGCTAACACCTATCCTACTCAACTCTCCAGAAAATTTCAGAGGAAGGTAAACTTCCAAACTCATTCTATGAGGCCACCATCACCCTAATACCAAAACCTGACAAAGATGCCACAAAAAAAGAAAACTACAGGCCAATATCACTGATGAACATAGATGCAAAAATCCTTAACAAAATTCTAGCAAACAGAATCCAACAACATATCTAAAAGATCATACACCATGACCAAGTGGGCTTTATCCCAGGGATGCAAGGATTCGTCAATATCTGGAAATCAATCAATATAATTCACCACATTAACAAATTGAAAAACAAAAGCCATATGATCCTCTCAATAGATGCAGAGAAAGCCTTTGACAAAATTCAACATCCATTTATGATAAAAAACCCTCCAGAAAGCATGAATAGAAGGAACAGACCTCAACATAATAAAAGCTATATATGACAAACCCACAGAGAACATTATCCTCAATGGTGAAAAATTCAAAGCATTTCCCCTAAAGTCAGCAACAAGACAAGGGTGCCCACTCCCACCACTACTATTCAACGTAGTTTTGGAAGTTTGGGCCACAGCAATCATAGCAGAAAAAGAAATAAAAGGAATCCAGATTAGAAAAGAAGAAGTAAAACTCTCATTGTGCGCAGATGACATGATCCTCTACAGAGAAAACCCTAAAGACTCCACCAGAAAATTACTAGAGCTAATCAGTGAAAAAGACTCTGATGCTGGAAGGGATTGGGGGCAGGAGGAGAAGGGGACGACAGAGGATGAGATGGCTGCATGGCATCACAGACTCGATGGACGTGAGTCTGAGTGACCTCCGGGAGATGGTGATGGACAGGGAGGCCTGGCGTGCTGCGATTCATGGGGTCGAAAAGAGTCGGACATGACTGAGTGACTGAACTGAACTGAACTGAATCAGTGAATTTAGCAAAGTTGCAGGATATAAAATCAACACACAGAAATCCCTTGCATTCCTATACACTAATAATGAGAAAATAGAGAAATTAAGGAAACAATTCCATTCACCATTGCAACAAAAAGAATAAAATACTTAGGAATATATCTACCTAAAGAAACAAAAGACCTATATACCTATATAACTATAAAACCTAAAAAACTATAAAACACTGGTGAAAGAAATCAAAGAGGACACTAATAGATGGAGAAATATACCGTGTTCATGGATCAGAAGGCTTAATATAGTGAAAATGATTATATTACCCAAAGCAATCTATAGATTCAATGTAATCCCTATCAAGCTACCAACAGTATTTTTCATCAAGCTAGAACAAATAATTTCATAATTTGTATGGACATGCAAAAAACCTCAAATAGCCAAAGCAATCTTGAGAAAGAAGAATGGAACTGGAGGAATCAACCTGCCTGACTTCAGGCTCTACTACAAAGCCACAGTCATCAAGACAGTATGGTACT
Source organism: Oryx dammah (assembly GCF_014754425.2). Classification (NCBI taxonomy): domain Eukaryota; kingdom Metazoa; phylum Chordata; class Mammalia; order Artiodactyla; family Bovidae; genus Oryx; species Oryx dammah. The sequence goes on along the minus strand of NW_024070210.1, from coordinate 74,480,947 downwards.
GGCACAAAGACAGAAATATAGATCAATGGAACAAAATAGAAAGCCCAGAGATAAATCCACACACTATGGACACCTTATCTTCGACAAAGGAGGCAAGAATATACAATGGATTAAAGACAATCTCTTTAACAAGTGGTGCTGGGAAAACTGGTCAACCACTTGTAAAAGAATGAACACTTTATAATACCATACACAAAAATAAACTCAAAATGGATTAAAGATCTAAACATAAGACCAGACACTATAAAACTCCTAGAGGAGAACATAGGCAAAACACTCTCCAACATACATCACAGCAGGATCCTTTATGATCCACCTGCCAAAATATTGGAAATAAAAGCAAAAATAAACAAATGGGACCTAATTAAAATTAAAAGCTTCTGCCCAACAAAGGAAACTATAAGCAAGGTGAAAAGACAGCCTTCGGAATGGAGGAAAATAATAGCAAATGAAGCAAATGACAAACAACTAATCTCAAAAATATACAAGCAACTCCTGCAGCTCAATTCCAGAAAAATAAACGACCCAATCAAAAAATGGGCCAAGGAACTAAATAGACATTTCTCCAAAGAAGACATACAGATGGCTAACAAACACATGAAAAGATGCTCAACATCACTTATTATCAGAGAAATGCAAATCAAAACCACAAAGAGGTACCATTTCATGCCAGTCAGAATGGGTGCTACACAAAAGTCTACACGCAATAAATACTGGAGAGGGTGTGGAGAAAAGGGAACCCTCTTACACTATTGGTGGGAATGAAATCTAGTACAGCCACTATGGAGAACAGTGTGAAGATCCCTTAAAAAACTGGAACTAGAACTGCCATATGACCCAGCAATCCCACTGCTGGGCATACACACCAAGGAAACCAGAACTGAAAGAGACATGTGTACCCCAATGTTCATCACAGCACTGTTTATAATAGCCAGGACATGGAAGCAACCTAGATGTCCATCAGCAGATGAATGGATAAGAAAGCTGTGGTACATATACACAATGGGTATTATTCAGCCATTAAAAAGAATACATTTGAATCAGTTCTAATGAGGTGGATGAAACTGGAGCCTATTATACAGAGTGAAGTAAACCAGAAAGAAAAACACCAATACAGTATTCAGTTCAGTTCAGTCACTCAGTCATGTCCGATTCTTTGCGACCCCATGAATCGCAGCACGCCAGGCCTCCCTGTCCATCACCAACTCCCGGAGTCCACTCAGACTCACGTCCATCGAGTCAGAGATGCCATCCAGCCATCTCATCCTTTGTGGTCCCCTTCTCCTCCTGCCCCCAATCCCTCCCAGCATCATAGTCTTTTCCACCTCTTCGCACGAGGTGGCCAAAGTACTGGAGTTTCAGCTTTAGCATCATTCCTTCCAAAGAAATCCCAGGGCTGATCTCCTTCAGAATTGAGTGGTTGGATCTCCTTGCAGTCCAAGGGACTCTCAAGAATCTTCTCCAACACCACAGTTCAAAAGCATCAGTTCTTCGGTGCTCAGCCTTCTTCACAGTCCAACTCTCACATCCATACATGACCACAGGAAAAACCATAGCCTTGACTAGATGAACCTTAGTCGGCAAAGTAATATCTCTGCTTTGGAATACACTGGGCTTCCCTGGTGGCTCAGAGGTTAAAGGGACTGCCTGCAATGCGGGAGACCTGGGTTCGATCCCTGGGTCAGGAAGATCTCCTGGAGAAGGAAATGGCAACCCACACCACTATTCTTGCCTGGAGAATCCCATGGACGAAGGAGCCTGATGGGCTACAGTCCACGGGGTTGCAAAGAGTCGGACACGACTGAGCGACTTCACTTTCACTTTCACTTTGAATATACTATCTAGGTTGGTCATAACTTTTCTTCCAAGGAGTAAGTGTCTTTTAATTTCATGGCTGCAGTCACCATCTGCAGTGATTTTGGAGCCCAAAAAAATAAAGTCTGACACTGTTTCCACTGTTTCCCCATCTATTTCCCATGAAGTGAGGGGACCAGATGCCATGTTCTCAGTTTTCTGAATGTTGAGCTTTAAGCCAACTTTTTCACTCTCCTCTTTCACTTTCATCAAGAGGCTTTTTAGCTCCTCTTCACTTTTTGCCATAAGGCTGGTGTCATCTGCATATCTGAGGTTATTTATATTTCTCCTAGAAATCTTGATTCCAGCTTGTGTTTTTTCCACTCCAGCATTTCTCATGATGTACTCTGCATAGAAGTTAAATAAGCAGGGTGACAATATACAGCCTTGACGTACTCCTTTTCCTATTTGGAACCAGTCTGTTGTTCCATGTCCAGTTCTAACTGTTGCTTCCTGACTTGCATACAGATTTCTCAAGAGGCAGGTTAGGTGGTCTGGTATTCCCAACTCTTTCAGAACTTTCCACAGTTTATTGTGATCCACACAGTCAAAGGCTTTGGCATAGTCAATAAGGCAGAAATAGATGTTTTTCTGGAACTCCCTTGCTTTTTCCAGGATCCAGCGGATGTTGGCAATTTGATCTCTGGTTTCTCTGCCTTTTCTAAAACCAGCTTGAACATCAAGGAGTTCACAGTTCACATATTGCTGAAGCCTGGCTTGGAGAATTTTGAGCATTACTTTACTAGCATGTGAGATGAGTGCAATTGTGCGGTAGTTTGAGCATTCTTTGGCATTGCCTTTCTTTGGAATTGGACACACACACACAAGTGATGTTCATATGTCAATTTTTTATCTTACAACTTTGTTAAAATTGTTTATTAGTTCTAATAGTTTTTGGTGGACTATTTGGGATTTTCCTGTATGTAAGATTATATCATCCACAACAGAGAAAATGTACTTCTTTCTTTCTGATATGAGTGTCTTTTAGTTCTTTTTCTTGCCCAGTTGCTGTGGCTAGAATTTCCAATATTATGTTTAATAGAAGTGACAAGAGTCTGCACCCTTGTCTTATTCCTCATCTTAGAGGAAAAGCTTTCAAACTTTCATCACTGTACATTCTTTACTGTGTGTTTGTCATTTATGGTCTTTATTATGTTTATGTACATTCTTTATATAACCAATTTGTTGAGAATTTCTATCTGAGAGGATGGTAAACTTTATCAAATGCTTTTTTATATCTATTGAGATGATCATATAATTTTTTATCTTTCATTCTATTAATGTGTATATTACATTTATTGATTTGTGTGTATATCAATCATCACACTGTACACCTTAAATTTACATATGTAAATTTACATAAGTGTCAGTAATATATTAATAAAGCTGAAACATATGTACATACAATCCATTTTCTTAATTTTCAGATTCTCTCTCTTTACTGATGATTATTGGAAAGAAGGACTTATAAATGTAACCATCTAAGCAGTTAAACTTGTCACAGAGAATTGCAGGTGTTCACTTTTAAGTTAAAATAAAATGTTTGTAATTAGAACAAAAATGTGTTCACTAAAACCATAAAACTACTCACTACTCTTGTGATAAGTAAGCCCATAATCATCAAGTTTTGTAGATTTTTTTGCTAGCCAGAAAACTTCAGTCACTGAGTCCACTATTCTTTTTGCAGTTCTACAAAGTAAAGTCAACTGAAACACCAAAAAGCCATTTTTTTTTTCTGAATATGTGTCTGCAACTCAGCGACTTCCAACAGAGGGTAACAGAAAAGATGACTTTAGCACTGGATCACATGTGTACCAAAACCATAGAGCTAGAACCCTTTCTTTGGTTTCAGCATAAGCTGCCCCCTCCTCAGCCAGTCTCTAATTTGGGAGAGAGCCAGTTTGTTTTGTTTTGTTCTTGGATGTTTTTCCTGTAAATTTGTTGGAAGCACTAATGAGATAAGGAAAAAAAAAAAATCATGGAATTACTGGGTAAGGATCCAAGATCATGTAGTGCTATGAAAAGCAACACTTTTCTACTCATGAGCTTTTATCAGACTTTCTGAATTCAATAGCAGTTTCAGGAACTGAGAAAATAAAGTAGGAGAAATAAATTCTGATAAGTAATAAATTCTTAGGAATAAAACAAATCACAAGCAATAGCCACCTTGAATCATAAATGACAAATTGTGAAAAAAAAAATCACAGGAATGTTGAAAATTCACAAGCTGTACCATCACACTTGTCTAAGTTAACAAATGCTGTGTAAGCCATGTCTCAATGAAATTAAACCCAACCAAAATTTATCGAAGCAATCGTTACTATAGGAGTCTTAAATAAAGCACTTGTCTTCACATCTAACTAGTCTTGGTGTCCATTTCATTGGTGTGGTAAAATAAAAATTAAAACAGAGAAAAAAACAAGTTGGTTGGAAACAGCATTAAATTCAATCCAGCAACAGACTGAAAAATCAAAGACTGTTAATTCTGAAGAGAAGTAGAGAAAAGCAAAGAAAAGAAAAAAATACATACTGCTATATTTAAAACAGATAACCAACAAGGACCTACCATATAGCACAGGGAACTCAGCTCAATATTTTTAATAACCTAAATAGGAAAAGAGTTTGAACAAGAATAGATACACATATATGTATTACTGAATCACTTTGCTGTTTGCAACTTTAATTAACACATCATTGTTAATCAACTATACTCTAGTATAAAACTTTTTTTTAAGTGTAAGTCTGTTAAAATCAAAAGTCCATGATATGACTCTGTCCTGTCATGGGAAAATGGTCTGAGTTTTGCTGATTGGTTGGCAGTATCAAGCACTAACCCAGTGGGCTAATTCTTAGTGGGTCTCCAGAGTCTAGGTCATGTCACCCATTTAGGTCTACACAGGTTTCTGCAGAGCTAGTTGGCCAGAACACAGAGGTAAAAGGATAATTTTCAAAACGCTAAAATCATGACACTCATAGAAAGGTAATTAATTAATGAGGGAACTAGTAAGATATTATATCCACTTCAAATGGGAATTTGACTTACAAGGACTTACATTCTTTACTGAACAAAGATGTATTTGCACTGCCATGAACAGAAATCATTGCCATTACTTAAGACAAATGTGCATTATCATCAGTATTCTACAACTTAAATTCTATCTCTATAGGATTATTAAATACCCTGCCTAGTCAAAGACAAAGGCCCACATTCCTACGAAAGTGGAAGTCTCTCAGTCCTGTCTGACTCTTTGTGACCCCATGGACTATACAGTCCATGGAATTCTCTAGGCCAGAACACTGGAGTGGGTAGCCTTTCCCTTTTCCAGAGGATCTTCCCAACCCAGGGATCAAACCCAAGACTCCTGCATTGCAGGCGGATTCTTTACCAGCTGAGCGATAAGGGAAGCCCAAAAATACTGGAGTGGGTAGCCATTTCCTTCTCCAGGGGATCTTCCCAACCCAGAAATCAAACCGAGGTCTTCTGCACTGCAAGTGGATTCTTTACCAACTGAGCTATCAGGGAAGCCCAACGCATTCCTATAGAAATATATTATCCCAGAGATCCACTAGACAATATCCAGTATTCCATTGAAAGGGTACCCAATAATCTCTTAAGCCAACTTCCAAGTCATTCTTAATTTCTCCTAACAGAAAATATTTTCTCGTTACCCAGAGCAAAACCTGATTAGTTTAAGATAAAAAGACCAGTCTTCCCTCCAATGCAATTAAATGACGCTCAAGGAGAGGAAATCAAACGATGTTCAGCCACTGACCAAATCTGTCTCACTGCAGAGAAACGAGTTTGCAAAAACATTGAAAGTGGGTCCCAAGGTGATTTGTCTTAGTATGTACTTCATGAAATAAAGTAATGAATACTCAGTTGCGTCCTGAGGCTGACCCAGTATAAATCGGGTTTCTTTACTTGATCCTGATATAATAGAGATAAACAGAAACATTGTCAAGGCATTTTACAGTGCCTTCACCTCAAACACTCTTGCTGTATAAACAGAAGTTGATTTTGAAGGCAGATGAGGTGGAGGAGGTAGTCCTGGAAGAGACAACACTATAAAGAATTTGTCAAGACACAAAATCTTGAGAAGCAGAATTATTTTGTTTCAGACATGGGTATAACTATTCATAAAACAATACATTAATAAAGCTGTCAGATTATTAAGGAAAAATAATCATAGTGGAAGTCATAAAGAAGTAGTACATATACAGCCAATATAAGGATCTATCAAAAATACTACAGAACAAATTATAAAAATGTCATATTGGATAAAAAAAAAAGTTTATTTTTTCCTCTCACTCTTTCTCTTGCTAGAAGATAAAACTGAATTCCCCATCTTTGGAGCCTGATGCAATTATATGAAAAATTGTTCATAAACAGTTTTCTCTCCTTTTCCCTCCCCATGAGCCTGGAACACATAGGTAATAGCTTAACTTGTGGGATATTCCTTCCCATTCATAACTAGTGACCCATAGAAAAGATAATCTTTTAAAAGATTATGGATGCAGCCACTTTGTAGGACTTGTACAGATAAAATATTAAAATAAACTAAAAACCCAGATAATACAGAAAGATCTGTATTTAAATATATTGAAAATATGGAAAGTAATTACTGACATGAGAGAGAACAAAATAGATAAAATTAAATTACCAAATACATCATCCTTTGGCCTCTAACAAGATGAGACTGACTTACAATATAAACTAACTGATAAAATCTTTCTCATTACAGCTTTAAAATCCTCAAAGTTCTCTTCTGGCAAAGGAAATTGGATAAATTCCATCACTGTTGATGGGAATTGATGAGAATGCAGCTGAATAATGCTGTTTAATTATATTTTTCCTTTTAAGATAAGGACTACATCTTAAGAGACAAAAATAATTTTTCTTTGAAAGATAATCATATGAAAGCAATGAAGCTAGACAGAATGTTTTATCAATTGATGAGGAGGCTTTTAAGTTTCTTTTTTTTTAAGCTGGATGCCTTTTGTCATTTTAGGATAAAAGGTTTATTTTGAGTACATTTGGATTTTAAAGGTCTTAAGACCAATTGAACTATGTTCTCACAAATTGAGTCATTCATTAAAATCAATAACTTGAATATTTCAGGATCGTTGTGTTATAAACATTTCCTGAGTAGTAGCTAATTTCACAAAGATAGAAGGATACCTTTAGCTCAAAAATAGATACCAGTTGATTCTTTAGGATTAGAGATCAAATAAAGATCAAAGACTCAAGTGTAGACACACACTAGGAGAGATGGCTCAGTCTCCTTTGTATATTGGTTGAAGGCTACTGGCACTACAGTTTCTGATCCAAGTAAGTGACTTAATACCCACCATCCTATTTTTTTAATTAATTTATTTTTTATTGAAGGAAAATTGTTTTACAGAATTTGGCTGTTTTCTGTCAAACCTCAACATGAATCAGCCATAGGTATACACGTACCCCACCTTTTGAAAATCCCTCCCACTCGCTCCCCATCCCACCCCTCCAGGGTGATACAGAGCCCCTGTTTGAGTTTCCTGAGACATACAGCAAATTCCCATTGACTATTTTACATACGTTAATATGTTTCCCTGTTACTCTTTCCATACATCTCACCTTCTCCCCTCTCCAAGTGTCCATAAGTCTATTCTCTATGTCTGTTTCTCCATTGTTGCCATGTAAATAAATTCTTCAGTACCATTTTTCTAGAGTCCATATATAAGTGTTAGAATATGGTATTTATCTATTTTTCTGATTCACTTCACTCTGTATAATAGGTTCTAGGTTCATCTACCTATCAAGAACTGACTCAAATGTGTTCCTTTCTATGGCTGAGTAATATTCCATTGTGTAAATGTACCACAACTTCTGTATCCATTCATCTGCTGATGGACAACTAAGCTGCTTCCATGTTCTTAGTTCAGTTCAGTTCAGTCGCTCAGTCGCGTCTGACACTTTGTGACCGCATGAATTGCAGCACGCCAGGTCTCCCTTTACCAACTCCTGGAGTTCACTCAAACTCACGTCGTTCGAGTCGGTGATGCCATCCAGCCATCTCATCCTTTGTCATCCCCTTCTCCTCCTGCTCTCAATCCCTCCCAGCATCAGGGTCTTTTCCAATGAGTCAACTCTTCACATGAGGTGGCCAAAATATTGGAGTTTCAGCTTCAACATCAGTCCTTCCAAAGAACACCCAGGACTGATCTCCTTTAGGATGGACTGGTTGCATCTCCTTGCAGTCCAAGGGACTCCCAAGAGTCTTCTCTAACACCACAGTTCAAACACATCAATTCTTCAGCGCTCAGCTTTCTTCACAGTCCAACTCTCACATCCATACATAACCACTGCAAAAACCATAGGCTTGCCTAGATGGACCTTTGTTGGCAAAGTAATATTTCTGCTTTTCAATATACTGTCTAGGTTGGTCATAACTTTCCTTCCAAGCAGTATCTTTTAATTTCTTGGCTGCAATCACCATCTGTAGTGATTTTGGAGCCCCCCAAAAATAAAGTCTGACACTGTTTCCACGGTTTCCCCATCTATCTGCCATGCAGTGAGGGAATAAATGCCATGATCTTAATTTTCTAAATATTGAGGTTTAAGCCAACGTTTTCACTCTCCTCTTTCACTTTTATCAAGAGGCATTTTAGTTCCTCTTCACTTTCTGCCATAAGGGTGGTATCATCTGCATATCTGAGGTTATTGATATTTCTCCCAACAATCTTGATTCCAGCTTGTGCGTCCTCCAGCCCAGCGTTTCTCATGATGTACTCTGCATATAAGTTAAACAAGCAGGGTGACAATATACAGCCTGGACATATTCTTTGCCTACTTGGAACCAGTCTGTTGTTCCATGTCCAGTTCTAACTGTTGTTTCCTGACCCGCATATAGGTTTCTCAGGAGGCAAGTCAGGTGGTCTGGTATTCCCATCTCTTTCAGAATTTTCCACTGTTTATTGTGATCTACACAGTCAAAGGCTTTGGCATAGTCAATAAAGCAGAAATAGATGTTTTTCTTGGACTCTTGCTTTTTTGATGATCCAGCAGATGTTGGCAATTTGATCTCTGGTTCCTCTGCCTTTTCTAAAACCAGCTTGAACATATGGAACTTCACAGTTCACATACTGCTGAAGCCTGGCTTGGAGAATTTTGAGCATTACTTTACTAGCATATGAGATGAGTGCAATTGTGTGGTAGTTTGAGCATTCTTTGGCACTACCTTTCTTTGGGATTAGAATGAAAACTGACCTTTTCTAGTCTTGTGGCCACTGCTAAGTTTTCCAAATTTGCTGGCATATTGAGTGCAGCACTTTCACATCTTTCAGGATTTGAAACAGCTCAACTGGAATTCCATCACCTCCACTAGCTTTGTTCATAGTGATGCTTTCTAAGGCCCACTTGACTTCAGTATGTCTGGCTCTAGGTGAGTGATCACACCATTGTGATTATCTCAGTCGTGAAGCTCTTTTTTGTACAGTTCTTCTGTGTATTCTTGCTATCTCTTCCTTTTTTTTTTTTTTAAGTGTACAATTCAATAATTTTATTAAATTCATAGAGTTGTACAATTATCACAATCTAATTTGGAACATTTCCTTTTGCAGTCACTCTCTGTTTCCCCCTCCCACCCCCATGCAACTAGTGATCTATCTTCTGTCTCTATAGATTTGACTTTTCTGGACATTTCACAGAAAAGAAATCATACAATATGTAGTCTTTTGTATCTGGCTTCTTTCTCTCAGCATAATCTTATCAGGGTTATCTCTTCTTAATATCTTCTGCTTCTGTTAGGTCCATATCATTTCTGTCCTTTATCGAGCCCATCTTTGCATGAAATGTTCCCTCAGTATCTCTAATTTTCTTGAAGAGATCTCTAGTCTTTCCCATTCTGTTGGTTTCCTCTATTTCTTTGCATTGATCACTGAGAAAGGCTTTCTTATCTCTCCTTGCTATTCTTTGGAACTCTGCATTCAGATGCTTATATCTTTCCTTTTCTCCTTTGCTTTTCACTTCTCTTCTTTTCACAGCTATTTGTAAGGCCTCCTCAGACAGCCATTTTGCTTTTTTGCATTTCTTTTCCATGGGGATGGTCTTGATCCCTGTCTCCTGTACAATGTCACGAACCTCTGTCCATAGTTCATCAGGCACTCTGTCTATCAGATCTAAGCCCTTAAATCTATTTCTCACTTCCATTGTATAATCATAAGGTTCCATGTTCTAGCTCTTGTAAATAGTGCTGCAATGAATAGTGGGTTACATGTGTCTTTTTCAGTTTTGGTTTCTTCAGGGTATATGCCTAGGACTGGGATTGCTGGGTCATATGGTGGTTTTATTCCTAGTTTTTTAAGGAATCTCCATACTGTCTTCCATAGTGATTGTATCAATTTATGTTCCCACTAACAGTGCAAGAGCATTCCCTCTTCTCCACACCCTCTCCAGCATTTATTGTTTGTAGACTTTTTGATGATGGCCATTCTGACTGGTGTGAGGTGGTATCTCTGTAGTTTTGATTTGCATTTCTCTAACAATGAGTGCTGTTGAGCATATTTTCATGTGTTTGTTAGCCACCTGTAGGTCTTCTTTGGAGAAATGCCTGTTTAGATCATTTTCCCACTTTTTGATTAGGTTGTTTTTCTGGCATTGAGTTGTATGAGCTGCTTGTATATTTTGGAAATAAATCCTTTGTCAGTTGTTTCACTTGCTAATATTTCCTCCCATTCTAAGAGTTGTCTTTTCACCTTGCTTATAGTTTCCTTTGCTTTGCAAAAGCTTTTAAGTTTAATCAGGTCCCACTTGTTTACTTTTGCTTTTATTTCCATTACCCTGGGAGGTGGGTCATAGAGGATCTTGCTTTGATTTATGTCATCGAGTGTTCTGCCTACGTTTTCCTCTGAGAATTTTATAGTTTCTGGTCTTACATTTAGATCTTTAATCCATTTTGAGTTTATCTTTGTGTGTGGTGTTAGAAAGTGTTCTAATTTTATTCTTTTACATGTAGCTGTCCAGTTTTCCCAGCACCATTTTTTGAAGAGGCTGTCTTTGACCCCATTGGATATTCTTGCCTCTTTTGTCAAAAATAAGGTACCCATGCATTTGTTTCTGGGCTTTTTCTCTTTTTCCATGGGTCTCTATTTCTGGTTTTGTGCCAGTACAATACTGCCTTGATGACTGTAGCTTTGTAGTATAAGCTGAAGTCAGGAAGCTTGATTCCTCCAGTTCCATTCTTCTTCCTCAAGACTACTTTGGCTACTTGGAGTCTTTTGAGTTTCCATATGAATTGTGAATTATTTTGTTCTAGTTCTGTGAAAAATGCCATTGGTAATTTGATAGGGATAGCACTGAATCTGTAGATTGCATTTGGTGGTAGTCATTTCACAATATTGATTCTTCCTATCCAGGAACATGGAATATCTCTCCATCTATTTAAGTCATCTTTGATTTCTCTCATCAGTGACTTATAATTTTCTGTGTACAGTTCTTTTGTCCCCTAAGGTAAATATCTATTCCTAGATATTTAATTCTTTTTGTTGAAATGGTGAATAGGATTGATTCCTTAATTTCTCTTTCTGACTTTTCATTGTTAGTATATAGAAATGCGAGTGATTTCTGTGTGTTGATGTTGTGTTCTGCAACTTTGCTAAACTGATTGGCTCTAGTAATTTTCTGTAACTATCTTTAGGGTTTTCTATGTACAGTATCTGGACATAGCGCACCAGTCGCAGCTACTGGAGATCAGTGGAGAAATAACTCCAGAAAGAATGAAGGGATGGAGCCAAAGCAAAAACAATACCCAGTTGTGGATGTGACTGGTAATAGAAGCAAGGTCTGAACTGTAAAGAGCAATATTGCATAGGAACCTGGAATGTCAGGTCCATGAATCAAGGCAAATTGGAAGTGGTCAAACAAGAGATGGCAAGAGTGAACATCGACATTCTAGGAATCAGCAAACTAAAATGGACTGGAATGGGTGAATTTAACTCAGATGACCATTATGTCTACTACTGCGGGCAGGAATCCCTCAGAGGAAATGGAGTAGCCATCATGGTCAACAAAAGAGTCTGAAATGGAGTACTTAGATGCAATTTCAAAAACGACAGAATGATCTCTATTCATTTCCAAGGTGAACCATTCAATATCACAGTAATCCAAGTCTATGCCCCAACCAGTAATGCTGAAGAAGCTGAAGTTGAACAGTGCTATGAAGACCTACAAGACCTTTTAGAACTAACACCCAAAAAAGATGTCCTTTTCATTATAGGGGACTGGAATGCAAAAGTAGGAAGTCAAGAAACACCTGGAGGAACAGGCAAATTTGGCTTTGGAATGCAGAATGAAGCAGGGCAAAGACTAACAGAGTTTTGCCAAGAAAATGCACTGGTCATAGCAAACACCCTCTTCCAACAACACAAGAGAAGACTCTACACATGGACATAACCAGATGGTCAACACCAAAATCAGATTGATTATATTCTTTGAGGCAAAGATGGAGAAGCTCTATACAGTCAAAAAACAAGACCAGGAGCTGACTGTGGCTCAGATCATGAACTCCTTATTACCAAATTCAGACTCAAACTGAAGAAAGTAGGGAAAAGCGCTAGACCATTCAGGTATGACCTAAATCAAATCCCTTATGATTATACAGTGGAAGTGAGAAATAGATTTAAGGGCCTAGATCTGATAGATAGAGTGCCTGATGAACTGTGGAATGAGGTTTGTGACATTGTACAGGAGACAGGGATCAAGACCATCCCCATGGAAAAGAAATGCAAAAAAGCAAAATGGCTGTCTGGGGAGGCCTTACAAATAGCTGTGAAAAGGAGAGAGGCAAAAAGCAAAGGAGAAAAGGAAAGATATAAGCATCTGAATGCAGAGTTCCAAAGAATAGCAAGGAGCGATAAGGAAGCCTTCAGCGATCAATGCAAAGAAATAGAGGAAACCAACAGAATGGGAAAGACTAGAGATCTCTTCAAGAAAATTAGAGATACTGAGGGAACATTTCATACAAAGATGGGCTCGATAAAGGACAGAAATGATATGGACCTAACAGAAGCAGAAGATATTTAGAAGAGGTGGCAAGAATACACAGAAGAACTGTACAAAAAAAGATCTTCATGACCCAGATAATCACGATGGTGTGATCACTCACCTAGAGCCAGACATCCTGGAATATGAAGTCAAGTGGGCCTTAGAAAGCATCATTATGAACAAAGCTAGTGGAGGTGATGGAATTCCAGTTGAGCTGTTTGAAATCCTGAAAGATGATGCTGTGACAGTGCTGCACTCAATATGCCAGCAAATTTGGAAAACTCAGCAGTGGCCACAGGACTGGAAAAGGTCAGTTTTCATTCCAGTCTCAAAGAAAGGTGATGCCAAAGAATGCTCAAACTACTGCACAATTGCACTCATCTCACATGCTAGTAAAGCAATGCTCAGAATTCTCCAAGCCAGGCCAGCAATACATGAACTATGAACTTCCAGATCTTCCAGCTGATTTTAGAAAAGGCAGAGGAACCAGAGATCAAATTGCCAACATCCGCTGGATCCTGGAAGAAGCAAGAGAGTCCCAGAAAAACATCTATTTCTGCTTTATTGACTATGCCAAAGCCTTTGAAGTGTGGATCACAAGAAACTGAGGAAAATTCTGAGAGAGAATGGAATACCAGACCACCTGACCTGCCTCTTGAGAAACCTATATGCAGGTCAGGAAGCAACAGTTCAAACTGGACATGGGACAACAGACTGGTTTCAAATAGGAAAAGGAGTGTGTCAAGGCTGTATATTGTCACCCTGCTTATTTAACTTATATGCAGGGTACATCATGAGAAATGCTGGACTGGAAAAAACACAAGCTGGAATCAAGATTGCTGGGAGAAATATCAATAACCTCAGATATGCAGATGACACCACCCTTGTGCAGAAAGTGAAGAGGAACTAAAAAGCCTGTGGATGAAAGTGAAAGTGGAGAGTGAAAAAGTTGGCCTAAAGCACAACATTCAGAAAACGAAGATCATGGCATCGGGTCCCATCACTTCATGGCAAATAGATGGGGAAACAGTGGAAACAGTGTCAGACTTTATTTTGGGGGGCTCCAAAATCACTACAGATGGTGATTGCAGCCATGAAATTAAAAGACGCTTACTCCTTGGAAGGAAAGTTATGACCAACCTAGATAGCATATTCAAAAGCAGAGACATTACTTTGCCAACAAAGGTCTGTCTAGTCAAGGCTATGGTTTTTCCTGTGGTCATGTATGGATGTGAGAGTTGGACTGTGAAGAAGGCTGAGTGCCGAAGAATTGATGCTTTTGAACTGTGGTGTTGGAGAAGACTCTTGGGAGTCCCTTGGACTGCAAGGAGATCCAACCAGTCCATTCTGAAGGAGATCAGCCCTGGGATTTCTTTGGAAGGAATGATGCTAAAGCTGAAACTCCAGTCCTTTGGCCACCTCATGCGAAGAGTTGACTCATTGAAAAAGACTCTGATGCTTGGGAGGGATTGGGGGCAGGAGGAGAAGGGGACGACAGACGATGAGATGGCTGGATGGCGTCACTGACTCGATGGACATGAGTCTGAGTGAACTCCAGGAGTTGGTGATGGACAGGGAGGCCTGGTGTGCTGCGATTCACGGGGTCGCAAAGAGTCAGACACGACTGAGCGACTGAACTGAATTGATGTATAGTATCATGCCATCTGCAAACAGTGAGAGCTTTACTTCCTCTTTTCCGATCTGGATTCCTTTTATTTTTTTTTTCTTCTCTAATTGCTGTAGCTAAGACTTCCTGAACTATGTTGAACAGAAGTGGTGAAACTGGATACCCTTGTCTTGTTCCTGATCTTAGAGGGAATGCTTTCAGTTTTTCACCATTTAGAATAATGTTTGCTGTAGGCTTATCACAGATGGCCTTTACTATGGCTATAGCTCTGATTTTGGGAACTTGTTAACCTAACTCAATCAACACCAGATAGACTAATCAAAGCCCATAACATCAACTAGCTCTTTACTTCAACTACTGCTAAATCCACCTGAAGGAAGATTTTTCTCATTTCTTTATATCCCTTCTACTAACCTGTAATGAATATAAACTATCTTTCCTTCTGCAAAGAACCAGTTCAACTTTGGAGTATAAATTTCTGAAGTTAAGGGCAGTTTGTAATATTTACACATTATCTACCTGTAACTCCTGGGATACTGCACATACAGTATTCCAAATACACTAAGTCTCCAATGTGAACTACGGCAGACTTACTATGTTTGGAATACCATATTTGACTACATTTTAAAATTGCTAAGAGGAGTTTAGCTTTCTTTTGTATGGCTGCCTTTCACTGCTTGTCTCTAATCAGCTTGCAGGACATTCTTGGTGACAACTCCAGTTGGTATCTTATTTTCAACAGCAAATACCCAAAGTTAAAACTGGAGTCAATCAGTCCAAAGTGTATTTTCTCAAGAATTGTGCAGAGAATTAGAAATTGCCATTGTAACTCCATTTTTATAGGGTCCAGCAATTGCATGTGAAAGCATCCTATTATCCCTAGTGGTACCAAACTCAGAGGTTAACTCATTCAATGAATGCAGTATCTGCAGACCACTTAGATATATGTCCTTATCAGAGAGGATAATAAAATGTTTAATGATTTCCAAGACACACTAGGAGAATGGCAATGCAATTTTTGAGACTAAAATTATGAATATTGGAATTCTTTTTGAGGTCAATTAAAAAGACAAATAACCACCAATGATTATGATTTACATAGCAAAATGCCCTTGTCAAAGTTCAACATCAAAAAGCTGTGAAAAGTAACAAAGTTACTTTTTAAAAATATATTTGACTATTTTAGTAACTTTTTTAATTATTACAAAATCTTTCTTATAAAATATGTTCAAATTACAGATAAGATAATTTTAAAAAACCCTAAATTCCACCCCCAGGAAGAAATATCACTACTAATATTTTGGCTTATATATATATATAGTATATTTTAGAAATATATCAAGTTTTAAGACTTGTTTTGTTACCATGTTTTTCAATTATTAATCTATCTTGGGCAACTTTCCATGTTACTAAATATTAATTATATAATAGCTGAGCTTTATGTATATAACATAATTCAATTGTGTTCATAACAAAATTTATTTAATTTAGAATGGTTATACTATCAACAAAGAACTACATAAATACAAGAGGATAATAATATAGACAAATTGGCCTTAAAAGAAGAAAGGAAAGGTAAGACTCTTTGAGGATCAATATTAAACCAATTTTATAAGAAAAATAACAATGAGGATTAAACGAGTTAATACAGGTAAAGCTAAGAGCATTGCCTGACACATAATATATACTTTGTAAATATTTCCCATTATTATTTTTCCAATGTACTGAAGGAATAAACTATTAAATATTTAATTGGCAGGTGATATGAGGTAATGAAAGTACATACCACAGTACTATGGAAAGACAAGATAATAGAGCTACATCACAAGATATGTGTGTGTGTGTGTGTGCGCACATGTGTATGAGAGGGCCGTGAGGGAGAGAGGGAGATGAAGAGTACAAAATGAAGATAATGTACATTACAAGATAAAGCAAATTTCATTTTTAAGCTGATCGACTCCGTGCAAATGGTTACAGACCAGGAAAGGAACCCAGGCTAATTTTTAAATGGATAAAGCCCTTTCAAATATCATCTCATTCAGTCATAACCATAAACCCATGAGTTCTATGGGAGCCTTTGAGGAAACTGAAATTCAGAGAGGTTAAGTGACTTGAGAACGATAACAAAGCAAGTGGGTTGGTGTGGTTGGGACCATAATCTCTGAATTTTAACTGCAAATTTTGTGCAATGCTATACTGCCTTTCATTTTAGACTTTTGTTTTAAGGCAAACACTGATAGTTGGGGGAATGGCCAAATCTATATAGTTCAGTTCAGTTCAGTCACTCAGTCGTGTCCAACTCTTTGTGACCCCATGAATCGCAGTATGCCAGGCCTCCCTGTCCATCACCAACTCCTGGAGTTCACTCAAACTCATGTCCATTGAGTCAGTGATGCCATCAAGCCATCTCATCCTCTGTCGTCCCCTTCTCCTCCTGCCCCTAATCCCTCCCAGCATCAAAGTCTTTTCCAATGAGTCAACTCTTCGCATGAGGTGGCCAAAGTACTGGAGTTTCAGCTAATTTAGCATCATTCCTTCCAAAGAAATCCCAGGGCTGATCTCCTTCAGAATGGACTGGTTGGATCTCCTTGCAGTCCAAGGGACTCTCAAGAGTCTTCTCCAACAGTACAGTTCAAACACATCAATTCTTCAGTGCTCAGCTTTCTTCACAGTCCAACTCTCACATCCATACATGACCACAGGAAAAACCATAGCCTTGACTAGACGGACCTTAGTTGGCAAAGTAATGTCTCTGCTTTTGAATATGCTATCTAGGTTGGTCATAACTTTCCCTCCAAGGAGTAAGCGTCTTTTAATTTCATGGCTGCAATCACCATCTGTAGTGATTTTGGAGCCCCCCAAAATAAAGTCTGACACTGTTTCCACTGTTTCCCCATCTATTTCCCATGAAGTGATGGGACCAGATGCCATGATCTTTGTTTTCTGAATGTTGTGCTTTAGGCCAACTTTTTCACTCTCCACTTTGACTTTCATCAAGAGGCTTTTTAGTTCCTCTTTACTTTCTGCCATAAGGGTGGTGTCATCTGCATATCTGAGATTATTGATATTTCTCCCGGCAATCTTGATTCCAGCTTGTGTTTCTTCCAGTCCATCGTTTCTCATGATGTACTCTGTAGGTACCCCAAAAATGGTCTGCCTCTTGTTTTTACAAATAAAGTTTTATTGAAACTCAACAATGCCTTTTCATTTATGTGTTGTCTATGGTTATTTGTATACTACCACAGTAAAACTGAGCACTTGCTCAATTTAGCCCACAAATCCAAAACTATTTACAACCTGAACCTTTACAGAGTAAGTTTGCCAACACCTGATCTCCTTGGCTGAACCTAAAGTTAAGAACATTCTTCAACATATGGAACAAAGCATGAAAACAAGGTTTGTGAATTCAAATGTGTAAATAACTACAGATCTAAAAGCTGTTTTCTGCTTTTTATCCATCAAAGACTGAAACAAAAAAAATAAGTAAAAAGGGAGATATTAAATGCAAACAAATAATAAAGCATTATGCTAATGAGCTACAAATTATAGGGTGGAGTAGCTTAAAAACAGTAATATGGTCATCCTGAGAAACAAACATATTTACATCATTATTTAATATGTGTAAAATGTATTATTGGCACCAGCATGGGAACTGAAAAGTAAAGGTTAATGTAAACTGTGATTTCTACACCTTTAGTAGAAAATTTCCTCTTTCTTTTCAGAAAAAAAAAAAAATAAGAAGAAGTAATGCACTCTCCAGAAAGAACAAAATACACTCACCATCTGGGTGAGAAAGTCTATGAACACCCAGTGATGTATAGTAGTGATGAAAGAAATTTTCATATGTTGAGGTATGAGGAAATCGTTCTGCCTTAGACACAATTTAACTGGAACTTTAGGTGAACCAAAGCAGCCTGGTAAACATGCACTTTACATCTGCTTTAACCATTAAAGAAAAGAAGGCATTTAAAAATAAAAATGGAGTAACTATGGTTCAGGCATTGAAAATGGAGCGAGGTGGCCATCATGAATGTGGTTTGAGGCACCTTCCTGTATCACTAACAACCTGAATTTTCTGAACTGTATCAGACTCAAGGACACCACCAGTCATTCTCAAAATCATATCTGCTAGCAGCTGTGAACTGCAACCTTAGACTCTCAAAGTCTCCCCTTGTAACTGCAACCATTTCAGACCCCAACTCAACCCTTGCTTAACAAGCACCTTACTTCTTGCCAGATCCAAACCTAATTCTTGACCAAAAATTCAACTAATTGTGCATCCTTTGCCTTAATAAGCCTCCCCTTTGTTGTAGTCCATAGAGCACAATTCAAGTGGTTTTTGAATATGTATCTCTTGGGCTGTAGTCCTCACTTTGGCTCAGTTAAACACTTTTCTATTCCTATTACAGATTTTTTTATCAATTATTTCCTATAAAAGTAGAAAGTCCCTGCTCCGGTTCAAGATGACGGCATAGCAGGAGGAGGACTCTGCTCCTCCTGTGGACGCACTGGGTTTACAGCTTCGTGTGGAACAACTTCCTCTGAAAACTGACTGAGGACCTCCTACTGGGCAGACCAAGGAGAGAAGCCCACAAGGAAGCAGTTGGAGGAGGCTGGGGCACAATCCGGCCATAAACCTCCTCCCCGACCCCGGGCGCAGCAACCCGCAGTCGGGCGGGAACTCAAAATCCAGGGTGTCTCCCTGAGAAACAAATGGTTTGAACCCCACACCTGCACCATAATGAGGAGCTTCCAAAACGTCTAGCTTTGAAAACCAACAGGGCCATTTCCACAGAACATCTGAGAAACGGCTAAAATTCTCATGCTCAGACTCACCTGCCCAGGGCCCGGGTCAGAAACAGCAGATCCAGGGCCGCCCAGAAGTTGCAGGAGAAGCTCATTTGCTTAGTGCTTGTCCTGGCGGGTGGCCGGGGTGGGCAGGATGGAGGTCTGACGAACAAGGGCAGGCCTGCAGGGCGCCCTCCGGGAGCGAGACTGGCCGCGCCATCGGGATCTTCCCAGGACTTTCACGCACAGCTGGTGTCCACGGATAGCACTCGGATCACCTGCTCTGAGGAGGCCGGGCCTTGCGTTCCTCGCTCTCTCAGGACTGTAACAACTGGAGAGACAGTTCTTGACAGGCTGCCACCTCCAGGGCACCAGAGATACAGAAGACTCACCCAGCTGTCTTTGTGTGCTGGAGCGTCAGCCTGAGCAGAGGCTTCAGGTTTAGTTCCTGGAGGGGCCTATGATAGACTTGCCTCCAGGGAACCTAGGCCAGTGCAGGGCATCTTTCTGCTCTCCCTCTGCCACTACAGCTCACTGGTATCTCCCAAACAGGAGCTTATACACGCATCAAAGCCCCAGTTTTTGTGCTTACCACCCAGGGAACACTTCCAAGTCACCTGACTCTGTTGGACTTTAGGGCTTATGCTGTGGCCCCTCAGGACTGTGTCTATTTCATACATTAAATGCTGCTGCCTGAGGGTCTAGCTTCCCATCAGCCTGAATCTAGGATCCTCCCCTTTGGACCACTGACAGGGCGTGGCACATCCTCAATTCCTGGGGACCATTAAAAAGAAAAGGGCTGTTTGTACACTCACAAATGTTTGAGGGACAACCAAAAGTTAGGCCAGGGTTGAATCATAAGCCTCACCACCTGCACAGGGCCACTCTTTCAAGACTGGGACAGGTGGCTGTTTTACCTAATGCATAGAAACCAACACAGAGAGTAGCAAAAGTAAAGAAACAGAGGCATATGTTGCAAATGAAAGAAAAAGATAAAACCTTAGAAAGATGGTCCCTTCTTCATAAGGATTGGCTGTTAGGGACAGAAAGTCTATCAATAGCCACTTGTTAATTTTTTGTTTCAATAAAGCCATCTAGTGATTTTTTGCCTAAAAGTCATAAGCTGACAGAACATTCTCCTCATTGCCATCTTCATCTCTCTGTTCCTGAGTGTGTAAATGACTGGATTGAGAAAAGGAGTTAAAATTGCATCAAATATGGCTAGAAATTTATCCAGATGTGTTGGAGGAGAGGGTGACAGATAGAAAAAAATCAGTGGACCAAAGAACAGCACCACCACAATAATGTGAGCTGACAGAGTGGAACGAGCCTTGGATGAAGCACCTGAAGAGTGTTTCTGAAGAGTGACCAAGATGAATATATAAGACAGGATGAGCAAGAAGAAAGCACCCAAGGAAATGAACCCACTGTTAGCAGTGACCATGAACTCCAGTTTATAGGTATCTGTACAAGCAAGTTTGATGAGCTGAGGAAGGTCACAGTAAAAGCTGTCCAAGACATTAGGGCCACAGAAGGGCAAGTTTACCACAAAAGCCAGTTGAGTCAATGAGTGAGTAAGACCAATGGTCCAGGCAACCACTAAAATAAAAATGCACATTCGTGGGCTCATGATGGTCAGGTAGTGGAGAGGCTTACATATGGCCACATATCTGTCAAAGGCCATGGCAATGAGCAGCACCATTTCTGTGCCTCCCACAGCATGGCTAAAGAAGATCTGAGCTATACAGCCCCCAAAGGAGATGACTTTTTGCTTCCTGAAAAGATCACAGATCATCTTGGGTGCTGCAATAGAGCAAAATATCAGGTCAATGATGGAGAGATTTGCTAACAGAAAATACATTGGGGAGTGTAAGTAAGGGTCAGATGTCACAGTAACCACTATAAAGAGGTTTCCCATCATACTTGACATGTAGAAAAGACATGAAAAGCAAAAAAGAAGAAGCTGGATCTCCCAGGAACTGGAGAGTCCCAGCAACACAAACTCAGACACCACAGAGTGGTTGTGTCCGCTCATTGATTCATTTAGCTGTTCATTCTCCTGTTACCTAAAGGAAGAAAATGAGACAATTAAAATTAATACTGTTACATTACTGCCATCTATGGAAAGGTGCATAAATTTTTAAAGTCAAATATTACCTGAGAATTTCACCAAAATCAAATATTATCCTTTTAGCCATTATTCCTGTACTTTCATATGACAATAACTGAGTGCCAGGTGGCCTTGCTAACACAAGGAATGGTGAGCGATCTATGGACTGGTACCCAGAGGTGCACCTGATGAAAACACAAGCAAAGCGTCTTCAGTGTTAAATTGCTTTATCAATGTGATCAATGTTAACCATACTCTCCCTGATTATTATATGTAATAATCAATCATATATACTAGATAGGCAAAGAAGATTATTCTATGACTAAAAGATTTGTAAGATCTTATGACTAATTTCATTGCTTAAGCCAGAAATGATCCTTTCTTATTTTATACTTCCCAAAATATTTTTAATTCTTTAGTATCCAGATCAAATGGTACCTCATCTGTCTAACCTTCTTCATAGCATACCTATATATCCATATTTACTCACTCTATTTACAGTAGGTCACATATCTACTTTCTTCATATAATTAAACTACTCAAGATTATAAATCATCATGCCTTTAAATTTTTATCCACATATAATATCTTGTGAATATTTGTGGTGGAAAAAATATTTTGGAATGCTTTGACTAAAATCTTTCTTATATATTAATTCATTCCCTTCAACAATATTTATCAAGCACCTCTTATGTACCAGGAGTAGTCTGAACACTAGAAATAAAGCCAAGAACAGAAAAAACACAACATTGTAAATAAATTTTATCCCAGTAAAAAGAGTTCTGATGATATAATCAGAGAGAATCAAGGAGATTATTAGAAGCTATTGCAATAATCTAAACAAGAGATGATGGCGACTTAGATCAGGGTGATAAGGGGTCCCAAATAGTAAGACACTACTTAGCAACTGAACTGAACTGAGTGAGACAATGAGATATGGTTACAATCTGGATATATTGAGATGATACATAGTGAAATGTCCAGCACTATGGACATAACCCTGACAGTTTGGAGACTATGAAATAATGTACTTTGTTGCAGAGTTTTTATATGAAAATAAACAAGAAAGACCCAAATCTACAAAATTAAGGAAGTTGCTGATAGAGTAAATATATATTTAGTCAACAAATTTAATAAGGACTGTACAATAAAGAGACATTTGAAGCTTTAAGAACAGAGTCTGAAGGAAACAAAATAATCTTTTATACAAGTAAAAAAGTATGGAACTCAATAGCCCAAGTAGTGATACAGGCTGAGAATGTTGTCATAAACAGTTGGGACTTTTGCATTATATATATCATAAACAATATAGTAGGCACCTTTACTATAATAAATGGCAAATGGTATAAGAAAGTCATTCTCTTTCTTTGCTATATGTATTCATTCTGCCAAGACATCTAGAGTTGTAGTAGAAGCTTGTGTGTACTTAACTAGACCCCCAGATGTGAACATTGGAGTATTATAGCCAAGTATCTATTGTACTTCTATTTAACTTTACTCTGCATCTCTAAGTGAAACAGAGAAGATCCTACCCACTAACCTCTCTTTATAGCTATATAACCAAGGTGAATTAAACAATCAGGAATATTTAGCTCTGAAAATAAAGAACTAATAATTTCCCACACTATAATAGAACAACTTTGCTGGCATTGAAACCTACTAATCATAAGAAGCTCAGCAAAAGAAAATTGCAGGTTCTTCCCACTTTCACCCATGGCCAATAGTTAAAGAATCCCTATACATACCCAGTTTTATAGGATCAAGTGAGGAGGGGGAACTAGTCGAAACTATATTCAAATAATTCTTTGAATGTTAGAAATAAAAATATATAAAGAAACATGACATTTCATCATAACTCTCCAAAAGCTGAAGGAAGATATGTTTCAATCTAAAATATAAGACAGAAAGCAGCACTGGAGTGTCAATAACTAAAATGATGTAAGAAAAGGAAAAATATTAACAACTGACATTATTATCTCCTATGTGAGCAAATCATTGCTTAAACTGGGTAACTCTCATACCCAGTTAGATTTAGTAGATTATTTATTTTAACCTTTGTTAAAATAAACCTATTGCAAACCTTTGTTAGTGACATAAACCACCGAAAATCTGTGCCTGAAAAATTACTAATATAGAGGTATTAATAACCTCATTTAAAGAAGTCAAAATTATTTTTTTAAAAGAAGAGACATATACCCCTCAAAAATCTACTTTGCTGAGCGATTACAAATTCCAGTTCTTCCTATCCTGATCTGTATGCTAGCTCATTTTTAATAATTTAACATTTAATAACTACTTTTTCAAAGAGCATTTCTATTAAATATTTCTGCAGTCATTTCAACGGAAATTGCATAATCAAAAAGAAAAACCACAGTAGGATCTAATTAGCTGCATGGCTGAATAATTCATGGCTGAAGATTTGTCATATGAAATAACAAAATCACTGTAGAGCAAAAGAAATCAGTCACGAGACTTGGTGAATAATTTCCTGAAACATAAAATCTCTTTTGGGGTTGAACTATGAACTACACTGCAGAAGTGTATTAGTAATAATCATAGGTGGGAGAAAAGACAGAATGTATTCAAAATACTTCTACAGTATATGTACCTTTGTTATAGGACTTATCAAATGCAGGAAGATTATGCCCTCTTAAATCTCTCTTCTAAAAACAATGTGCTCACTGAGGATGATTAAAAACTTCCCCACAGGGGACATTTAGCAATGTCTAAAACCATTTTTGGTTGTCACAACTGTGGCAAAGTGTGGTGGGAAGGGAGAGTGAAGTTGTTACTGACATCTAGTAGGTAGAGGCAAGGGACGCTGGTAAACATCCTATAATGCACAAGATAACGGTACAGCCTGCCATGACAAAGAATTACCCAGCCCCAAATTGCCAAGGTTGAGAAACTGTACATAAATGATACATTTTGTCAGGGAAAGAACGGAGTCTTATATTTGTCTACTCTCCCAGTACCCCACTACCAGTCATCACAAGATGTGACTCTAATTAATGTCTGTTATCAGTAAATGACTAAGTGGATGGATAGATGGGTGGAGGGATGGATGGACAGGTAGATGTAGAGAGGGAAGGATGATTACCAAATGGATTGACAGATGATGGAAGAGAAGCAAAGGTAGAAGGATCTCTAAATAATGGCTAAGTAGTTATTTTTAGAAAGAGTAGGAGCAAACCATGAACCACACTCCATATAAATGTAAACTTTGTAGAAGAATTCATGATCTCTTCATACACACACAGAAAAACACATTGACCATATTCCTAATATATTCCTTAATTTTGTAGATATTTTTGGAAATTTTCTAGTCATTCAAATGATAAATCTGGGAAATAACATACTAATGTCCCCAAGGATTAGACAATGAGAAATGACAAGTATTCACATTGCTTTGTAAATTATTTCTTCTGATCACTTTTTGGGAGCAGCAGCTACCTCTTATGTAGGTATTTAAGCAATTGGGAGTTTTGATTTCATAAGAAGTAGCTCAATCGGTAAAAAGTCTGCTTTCAATACAAGAGACCTAGGTCTGATTCCTGGGTCAGAAAGATCCCCTGGAGCCAGAAATGGCAACCCACTCCAGCATCCTTGCCTGGAGAATCCCATGGACAGAGGAACATGGCAGGCTACAGTCATGGGGTCGCAAGTCAGGCACGACTGAGTGACTAAGCACAGCACACAAAAAGCGAAATAAATTTGGAACATCAGGTACTGTCCAAGTACAATGAGTCTAAGTGAGATACATCAGAGGAAGAACTGGATAAGGAAAGAGGAAAAATGGGAAGTCTAGAAATGAGTCTGATGTTCTAAATAGGAAATAAAGTAAATAAAGAACTGAATACCAGACGACATTAACATGGATTTGGCTTATGTCTTCAAAGATAAGAGTTGCATCTGGTCGAATACACAAACCCAGGGGAAGGCATAAAAGTGCTCCTCAAAGAGTGATACTGAGCTGTTTTGGGGTCTGAGTTAAACTGAGCTTGCTCTAAAAGAACACTTTGAATCATTTGTTTTCCAGGACTTTCATCTACTGCCATGCTCTTCTCAATCAAAGGTCATTAAATTTACAACAACTCTTTAACATTTGCTCTCCAAACACTATCATTGTTTTGAAGATATATGTGGGTTTGGTCTCCTAGAAGAGATTCTCATCCATTTCAAGTTTACAGTTGAAGAAAATGAAGAGAATAGGTGTCCTACTACTAAATCCCATAGGATTTAGTGTCCTACTAAATAAACCAGTAAGTATATAAAGAAATTTCTGATCCAGCACAAATAATACATCACTGGCATACTTAAATCATCAGAGACATAACACTTAAAAATTTAGTATCTCTCTGATTAGGCTGTCCCTATGCTTTATTAATTTGACAGTCTAAAACTTCTCTGCCTTCAAATGAACTTTCTAGTTCTCCAAGTCTATGTCTATTTATCTGTTGCTCTGTAAAAGTAAAATAGAGACACTGTCAAGAATCCTTTTAAATAAATCCTACTGTCCTTGAATTAAGTAACAATTAAATTATTCCTTTCACCTTTCTGCTTAAGATCAATTTTCATACCTCTAGATTCCTAAACATGTTGTTTTTTTCTAAATCTTAGGTGTTTTACATTGTGGTGGCCAAAAATAAAAATAAAAAATAGCTAAATGCCCAACAAATATGGATAATAGTAGAAAGATTAATTTTCTTCCAATGCCATTATAGCAGTTTTTCTAAATCAAAGCTAAAAACAGTAGGTTAGTAATGAGACATGTAGACAGGGTCAAGTTTGTTCTCAGACAAATGATCAGTCTGTCCTTCTCCAGATTCTGTGTACATCATTTAATTTTAGGCCCAAGAAATACCATGGAGAACTAGTCTCCAGGGGATTTTTTTCCTTTTTTCACTTTTCTATAAATACAGAAATAAAACAGAATAAGTGGTCTTGCTTTCTAACTTCTGAGGTTACTAATTTTCTTCACTCATATCAAAAAAGTTAATGAGGTAAGAAGTAAATAAACTCTTTCCTAATCATCACCTGAAGCCTCAAGTGACTTGCCTATGCTAAAAACATTGCATTGTGCTGACCTTTATGTCCTTCGTGACATTAGTTTCCCTCTGGAAGCCTAAGACACATGTCTAAGCACCACATAAAAATCAAAGTCAGTTATTCACCTCTCTCCATAATCCATAGCCCTAATGAGATCTGCTTCTTCTTCCCTACATTATAACTTATCTAACCACAACTAAAAATCCATTTGATATCTGCAAGTGAAGATTTGCCCACCAAGACTATTATTCTGAAACTAATGATCAAGTTTAATTTTTTCCTCTTGTTAACTGGACTTTTCATTTTTCCACCAACCTGTTCCCAGACCACAGCATCTTCAGAGAGCTAAAGTATCTTAGTAACTGAGCTTATGTTTCTGCCATTGCCATTTTATAAAAAGCTGAAAGAATTAAACAAGGTAATTAACATCTGAAGAATAGCAACCAGGTGATGCTGCAGATATACATTTGTTCACTTAGCTCATGTGGTCAGGGGAATTGTCCCTAGAACCTGATTGGTTTGAAACAGACATCTGAAAGAAAAATCTTATAATGAGTCACTGGAGAGGAAACAAAACTGACTGGCTATTTTAGAACATCAACTTTGGCAAATTTGTCTGTCAATGATTACTGACTCATTGGTGATTTAAAATGAGGCAGAAGGCCTGGGGATTGTGAAGACAAATCAGAATCATGCGGATTCCACTATACATTTCAATCAGCTTAAACACCCATAATGCTGAATAGGCAAGAGGAAATGCTTGAACCTCTTTCACATTTTGAAAAAAATGGCATTGGAGAGAATAATAGGGTAGACCATCACTCATGTTAAGCAGTCAAAGTACCTGAGATCTGAAGGACCAGGAGACAGAGGGGCATGAACAGTATTTCTAGCAGAAGAAAAGCAAAGTCTGCCTCTCTACTCTTCAAAACCTACTCAAAGCTCTCCAATTCCAGAACCTAGGATTGACCCACAGCAGCATATCCAGTATTCCATCTTTTTGGCAAGTGTAAGAACTTCATCCAAACAAACTCAACAAGAAAAATGTGCATAAAAATAAAATCAATGCAAATTTTACTTTAAAAAGAATGAGTGGTGGATTCATGTCAATGTATGGCAAAACCAATACAGAATTGTAAAGTAAAATAAAAAATAAATTTAAAAAAATAAAAATAAAAAGAATGATCCATTTGAACATGACCTTTTATTTTTTAATATAAATTTATTTTAATTGGAGGTTAATTACTTTACAATATTGTATTGGTTTTGCCATACATCAACATGTATCCGCCACAGGTATACACATTTTCCCCATCCTGATCCCCCCTCCCTCCTCCCTCCCTGTACCATCCCTCTGGGTTGTCTCAGTGCACTAGCCCCAAGCATCCAGTATCATGCATTGAACTTGGACTGGCAACTCATTTCATATATGATATTATATGTTTCAATGCCATTCTCCCAAATCATCCCACCCTCACCCTCTCCCACAGAGTCCAAAAGACTGTTCTATACATCTGTGTCTCTTTTGCTGTCTCGCTGGGCATACACACCGAGGAAACCAGAATTGAAAGAGACACGTGTATCCCAATGTTCATTGCAGCGCTGTTTATAATAGCCAGGACATGGAAGCAACCTAGATGTCCATCAGCAGATGAATGGATAAAAAAGCTGTGAACATGACCTTTTAAAAAGCGAGTCCTAGATGTCCATCAGCAGATGAATGGATAAGAAAGCTGTGGTACATATACACAATGGAGTATTACTCAGCCATTAAAAAGAATACATTTGAATCAGTTCTAATGAGGTGAATGAAACTGGAGCCGATCATACAGAGTGAAGTAAGCCAGAAAGAAAAACACCAATACAGCATAATAACACATATATATGGAATTTAGAAAGATGGTAATGATAACCCTGTATGTGAGACAGCAAAAGAGACACAGATGTATAGAATAGTCTTTTGGACTCTGTGGGAGAGGGAGAGTGTGGGAGGATTTGGGAGAATGGCATTGAAACATGTGTGGTGTCATATGGGAAATGAATCACCAGTCCAGGTTTGATGCAGGATACAGGATGCTTGGGGCTGGTGCACTGGGATGACCCAGAGAGATGGTATGGGGCGGGAGGTGGGAGGGGGGTTCAGGATGGGGAACACGTGTATACCTGTGGTGGATTCATGTTGATGTATGGCAAAACCAATACAATATTGTAAAGTAAAATTAAAAATAAATAAAAAGTGACTCTTCTGGTTCATATGAAATGATGTATAGCACAGACTGACCTCAATAAATGTTTCATATAAATGAATGATGATTCAATTAAAATGCAGGAAACAGATCCTCAATTCACTTCTGAAAGAATCAAAAATGTGTTGATATGTGAATAGATGGATAAGTGTGTGATAAAGCAAGTAGAGTAAAAGCTTTTCTCCTGTTTTATAGAGATATAATTACATGTAACATTGTATATGTTATACACATATAACATATAAAATATACAACGTACTGACTTGGTATATGCATATATTACAAAATTATTACCACATGTTTAATTAAATCCATCACTTCACATACAATTTGTTTCTTGTAATGAGAACTCTTAAGATCTACTCTCTTGGCAACTTTTAAATACTGATCTCCCTCAACTTACAATGGAGTTATGTCCCAACAAACCCATCGTAAGTTGAAAATATCTGAATCAAAAGTGCATTTAATAGACCTAACATACAGAACATCATAGCTTGGCCTATCTTACCTTGCTGCTGCTGCTGCTAGTCGTGTTCGACTCTGTGTGACCCCATAGATGGAAGCCCACCAGGCTCCCCTGTCCCTGGGATTCTCCAGGCAAGAACACTGGAGTGGGTTGTCATTTCCTTCTCCAGTGCATGAAAGTGAAAAGTGAAAGTGAAGTCACTCAGTCAAGTCCAATTCTTCGTGACCCCATGGACTGCAGCCTACCAGGCTCCTCTGTCCATGGGATTTTCTAGGCAAGAGTACTGGAGTAGGGTGCCATTGCCTTCTCCGATCTTACCTTAAATGTTTGCAGAACACATACATTAGCCCACAGGTGGATAAAATCATCTAACATAAAGTCTTTTATAATAAAGTGTTGAATATCTCACATAATTTATTGAATCCTGTACTACAAGTGAAAAATAGAATAGTTGTGTGAACACAAAATGGCTAAGAGTATATCAACTGTTTTCCTTCATGATTGTGGAGCTGACTGGGAGCTGTGGCTCACTCCCACTGCCCAGAACCACAAAACAGCATCATACCACAAATTGCTAGAGCAGGAAAAGATAAAAATTTAGAAGTGTGGTTTACTGATTGCATATTATGTCCACATCATAATAAAGTGAAAAACCTTTGTCAAACCATAATAAGTCAGAGACCATCTGATATAATACGGTACTGTTAACTACAGTCACCATTCCTGTGCATTAAATTTCTTAAGCATATTTATTACATAACTGAATATCTGTAGCTTTGGACCACTGCCACACTTCTCATCCACCACCCACCTCTGATAACCCACCAATCTGTGCCCTGTTTCTATGAGTTCAGAGCTTTTTTTAAGATTCTACATATAAATGAGATCATACAATATTTGTCTTTCTCTGTCTGACTTTTTTTTACTTAGCAAAATACTCTCCAGGTCCATCCCCGTTGTCACAAATGCAGAATTTCCTTCCTTCTCATGACTGAACAACATTCTGCCATGTGTACATACCACATTTTCTTTCTCCATTCATCTGTCAGCACACATTTAGGTTGTTTTGATGTCCTGGCTATTGTAAATAATGTTACAGTGATCATGGTGGTACAGATATCTCTTCAAGACAGTGATTTCTTTTCCTTTATGTATAGACGAAAAAGTGGAGTTGCTGGATCATATGCAGCTTTGGTTTTAATTTTCTGAGGAAATTCCATACTGGTATTTATAGTGCATTAATGGCACCCCGCTCCAGTACTCCTACCTGGAAAATCCCATGGACGGAGGAGCCTGGTAGGCTGCAGTCCATGGGGTCGCTGAGGGTCAGACACAACTGAGCGACTTCACTTTCACTTTCCACTTTCATGCACTGGAGAAGGAAATGGCAACCCACTCCAGTGTTCTTGCCTGGAGAATCCCAGGGACGGGGGAGCCTCGTGGGCTGCTGTCTATGGGGTCGCACAGAGTCGGACATGACTGAAGCGACTTAGCAGCAGCAGCAGCATTTATAGTCCTTTACCAATTTACATTCCCACTACAGTACCCAAGGATTTTCTTCTCTCAATATTCTCACTAGTGTACGTTATTTCTGATATCTCTCTTACTTATAAGAGTTTAGGTAGGGTTACAAGAACCAAGAAAGGACTGTAAAGGATCCCAGTGCTGGAAAGAGCAGTAAGCTCTTATCATTCCTGGGGCTATAAAGACATGGGGAAGGTTTATGCAATGGTGGAGGCCATTAAACAGTATTAGTGTATTGCCATTGAACTTTTTGGAAGCCTGCAGAACTAGCCTTCTGGAAGGGAAATGCACAGGAAGTGAAGGAGACCAAGGATAAACTAGAACTGTGTCTCTCTTTGCTTCCAATTTTGATGATGCAGGCGACCTGTGGAGTAAGCTGATGCTCTTCATCATAAGCATGCACTTGCATCTGACCCAGGACTTAGAAAAACTGAGGTGGAAATCAAGCAGAAGTGAAAGGAGCTGAAGGCCCAAGTTGTCCCACATCAGCAAGATGAGCCAGTTGCATGCATGAGTTACAAGGATACTTTCTCTGTCTTGGCCTTCAGAACAAAAATGGTACTGCTTCACTTCCTTTCTCCAAAACTCAAACTTTTCTAGTGGTGAATCCTAATGTGGAAACATACATGGAAGGAAATTCTGGGAAAAGGTCTGGTTTAGCTGAGTTGACACAATATGAAGCCATGATAGCAGACTAGTAATTCAAATTCATTATGAAATATGTATCTGTTCTTGATAGGATAAATCACTACCTCTTCCATGAAAAAAGAGGTCCAATGTAATCCATATGTTGCCAGGTAGCTAGCTATTTTCCCCTAGAAATGATTGGTTTCCTCTACTGGCAGGTTGGAACTCTGTGATGTACACAGACCAGCTTTGTTGAGGGGAAGTCTGTTGAAGGGAAGTATTGAGATCATGTATAGCTTCCATCCCTGTTACCATGGCCGCTTTGCACATGTGCCCATTAATCAAATCCTGGAGTGGTTAGAAGCTAACTGAAATTCACTGGATGGGTAACTAGTCCATCTGATTATTAAGATTCTTTTTAATGCCCCTTGATGTACATTTTCATGAAATATGTTCATTGAGTAAAAGATTTAACAATCTAATAGGCTGTTAACACCACTCCACTTATTTGTGTTAATACACATTACTACCTAAATCTCAGGTCAGTATTTATATGTTAATAAACTCTACTTTAGTTTCATATTTGTCTTTTTTGGCATAATAATTTTAGAATGCTGTCACATGCATGTTCTCCATACTCTGAACCATATTGGCAAAATCCTACTATTCTTTTAGTATAAAACTGTTTATTATTGTAAATTGTATTTCTCTATCCAAATTAGGTTGGGACTAACACTCTTTATGGTACCAGAGACAGCTGCTCTGGTAAAGCCAAAAATACATATTTTATGCAAGGAAAAGCTGGTTCATTCAGATTCGCGTGGTGGTGCTGCTCCAATAAGGTTTTGGGAGAGTGCATGTCTATAACATTTCCTATCAATGGACATTTGAGTTTTATCAAATGTTTGCTTTTATAAGGTAATAGCAAATTTTTTTAATAGCAAATATTTTAACATGTGTTCTTATACATGTGTGCAGATGCTTCCAAAGGCTATATAAAATGAAGTGGACCACATGGAAGTTTCATGACCATAACAGTTTAATTGGTCAACAGAAGGAATTCATTCAGGTATTCAGTCACATGAGATACTTACCAATTAAGGAAAAGGATAAATTACATTACCAAACAGACACAGCTTATTGATGCTTTCTTTTCTGCTGAATTTATAGACACATGACCAGTAAGGCCTTCTTTAACCACCAGATCAAAAGGCCAATGAGTGTCATCATTCTAATGCTTATATCCCTATGAACCCAGGAATACTTCATCAATATCAGATTCTTTTGTATGTCTCTTGAGATGATGGGGGCCTATTCTCTATCAGATGAGAGGTGATAGAGAATTTGGTTAGTTAATTTGTTTTTCAGTGTGTTTGTTTTTATTTTCTCAAACTATTTGTTTTGTTTCCTTTGAAAGTACACCCAAGTTTGTTTGAAGTTTTATCAAGAATGTGCACTGAATTTTGTCAAATTCTTTTTATGTGATGATCCTACGATTTTCATCCTTCATTTTGTTAATGTGGTGTATCACATTAATTGATCTGTGAATATTGAAACATTCTTGCATCCTTGGAAAAAATCCACTTGATTATGGTGTATTATCCTTTTCAGGTATTGTTGAATTCAGTTTGTTATAATTTGTTGAGGATTTTGCATCTATATTCATCAGAAATATTGACCTATAATTTTCTTTCTCTGGTTTTGGTATCAGGGTGGTAGTGGTCTCAGAGAATGATTTTAGGAATGGTTCTTCCCCTTCAGTTTTAGGGAGTAGTTTGAGACGCGTAGGTATTAATTTTTTTTATATGTTTGGTAGAATTCTTCCCTGAAGCTGTGCAGTCCTAGACCGGTTTTTTGGAAGTTTCTTGGTTATAGATTCAAATATAGTTCCAATAATGGTCCGTTCAGATTTTCTATTTCTTCTTGATTCAGTCTAAAAAGAGTGTGTGTTTCTAGGAATTTATCCATTTTATTTAAGTTGCCTAATTCGTTGGCATATAACTGATCATGCTGCTGCTAAGTCACTTCAGTCGTGTCTGACTCTGTGTGACCCCATAGACGGCAGCCCACCAGGCTCCCCCGTCCCTGGGATTATCCAGGCAAGAACACTGGAGTGGGTTGCCATTTCCTTCTCCAGTGCATGAAAGTGAAAAGTGAAAGTGAAGTCGCTCAGTCGTGTCCGACTCTTAGCAACCCCATGGACTGCAGCCTACCAGGCTCCTCCATCCATGGGATTTTCCAGGCAAGAGTACTGGAGTGGGGTGCCATTGCCTTGTCCGATAACTGATCATAGTATTCTCCTATTATGGTTTGTACTCCTGTGATATCCATCATAATTTCTGCTCTTTCTTTTTGTCTGCTGGATCTTCTCCCTGTTTTTCTTAAAAATATTGGATAAAGGCTTATTCATTTTGATTATTTTTTTTAATAGCTCTTGATTTTATTGATATAATTAATAATTACCATGGTCACCATCAAAGTTTAAAGAGACAGAAGAGTTATCTAAAAATTCTGGATGCACTCTGTAGACTCATTATAATGTAAGAACTGGATCTGTACTTGGCCACCTAGAAACTTAAGTTCTTAGCTTTTCCAAAAGTAACCTCTCTTTGGGAAAATAACTTCTGATAACCAAACTTAGAATATGCTAATGTGTAACCTATAGTTTCTATTATTAATTTATAATAAGAAGGAATATCAAAGGGAATTCTGTGCTGGAGGACTGTTTAGCTCATTCTCTCTGTGTGTAGTGATACAGTAAATTGGATTATAATCAGAAAATTGCAGTTTCAGTATCAGTCCTTCCAGTGAATATTCAGGACTGATTTTCTTTAGGATGGACTGGTTGTATCTTGCTGCTGTCCAAGGGACTCTCAAGAGTCTTCTCCAACACCACAGTTCAAAAACATCAGTTCTTCAGTGCTCAGCTTTCTTTACAGTCCAATTCTCACATCCATACATGACCACTGGAAAAACCATAGCCTTGACTAGACAGATCTTTGTTGGCAAAGTAATGTCTCTGCTTTTGAATATGTTGTCTATGTTTGTCATAGCTTTTCTTTCAAGGAGCAAGCATCTTTTAATTTCATGGCTGCAATCACCATCTGCAGTGATTTTGGAGTCCAAAAAAATAAAGCCTTTACTGTTTCTACTGTTTCCCCATCCATTTGCCATGAAGTGATGGGACTGGTCTTTGTTTAGTCTTCAGCCTTTTCTTTTTCCCCTCCTCTATCTCAACTTTATGCTCTTTTTTCTCAGAAACCATTGAAGGATTTCAGGCAGAGGGATGACAAGATACTAGCTTCAACCTAACAGTATCTTTCTGACTTCTGTCTGAGGAAAAGATTTGAGGGAATAAGAGCAGGACAAGGGCAACCAGTTAAAAGACTTGCAATTACCCAGGGGCAACAATGTTTATAGCAATTCAGATACTTAAATGTTGTTGAATTAGGGATGTATTTTGGAAAAATAAATAAAGTTACTGTGAATTTGCTTTGATTACAACAGAATGTTCACATATTAAGTGAACCAACTAATTAGAAAAAGGACTTTTCCTCAAGCTCTGCTAGTTTCTTATGGCATAATTAATAATCACAGATGCCACACATTCAGTTCAGTTCAGTTTCTGTTGTGTCTGACTCTTTGCAACCCCATGGATTGCAGCACGCCAGGCTTCCCTGTCCATCACCAGCTCCCAGAGTTTACCCAAACTCATGTCCATTGAGTTGGTGATGCCATCCAACCATCTCATCCTCTGTTGTCCCCTTCTGCTCCTGCCTTCAATCTTTCCCAGCATCAGGGTCTTTTCAAATGAGTCAGCTCTTCGCATCAGGTGGCCAAAGTATTGAGCTTCAACATCAGTCCTTCCAGTGAACACTCAAGACTGATCTCCTTTAGGATGGACTGGTTGACTCTCAAGAGTCTTATCCAACACCACAGTTCAAAAGCATCAATTCTTCAGCGCTCAGCTTTCTTTGTAGTCCAACTCTCACATCTATACGTGACTACTGGAAAAACCATAGCCTTGACTAGATGGACCTTTGTTGACAAAGTAATGTCTCTGCTTTTGAATATGCTGTCTAGGTTGGTCATAACCTTCCTTCCAAGGATAAGTGTCTTTTAATTTCATGGCAGCAGTCATCATCTGCAGTGATTTTGGAGCCCCCCAAAAATAGTCTGTCACTGTTTCCACTGTTTTCCCATCTCTTTGCCATGAAATGATGGGACCAGATGCCACAATCTTAGTTTCCTGAACGTTGAGCTTTAAGCCAACTTTTTCACTCTCATCTTTCACTTTCATCAAGAGGCTTTTTACTTCCTCTTCACTTTCTGCCATAAGGATAGTGTCATCTGCATATCTGAGGTTATCGATATTTCTCCTGGCAACCTTGATTCCAGCTTGTGCTTCTTCCAGCCTAGAGTTTCTCATGATGTACTCTGCATATAAGTTAAATAAGCAGGGTGACAATATACAGCCTTGATGTACTCCTTTTCCTATTTGAAACCAGTCTGTTGTTCCATGTCCAGTTCTAACTGTTGCTCCCTGATCTGCATACAGATTTCTCAAGAGGCAGGTCAAGTGGTCTTGTGTTTCCATCTCTTTCAGAATTTTCCACAGTTTATTATGATCCACACAATCAAAGGCTTTGGCATAGTTAATAAAGCAGAAATAGACGTTTTTCTGGAACTCTCTTGCTTTATCGATGATCCAACGGGTGTTGGCAATTTGATCTCTGGTTCCTCTGCCTTTTCTAAATCCAGCTTGAACATCTGGAATTTCACAGTTCATGTATTATTGAAGCCTGGCTTGGAGAATTTTGAGTGTTATTTTACTAGCATGTGAGATGTAATAACAGACAATCATTGTACATCCCTGTTGCATAAGGCACTACTGGTGGAATATATACAATCTAAAATGGACAGATATGCCTTCTACACAGATGTTTTTATTATGATGGCCACAAATGTTAGCTGTAAATGAAGGGTTTTATGAGAAACCTTCCCCATATTGATTCATACACTTTATAAACCTAGACTTTGACTATCTTTCGGTTGGTGAAGAGAATAATATTTGAAAGAAAGTGAAAGTGTTAGTTACTCCTTCATGTCCAACTCTTTTTGACCTATGGACTGTTATTGCTCACCAGGCCCCTCTGTCCATGGGATTCTCCAGGTAAGAATATTGGAGTAGGTTCCCATGCCCTCCTCCAGGGGATCTTCCCAAGGGTCGAACCTGAGTCTTTTATGTCTCTGGCATTGACAGCTGGGTTCTTTACAACTATTGCCATCATTTTAATAAATGTATCACACACTATTTAATAAACAGATATAGAAATCAAGTTTAAAAGTAAAAATAAGGCAATCAAAACACCAGGCTGCAGGATCTGCTGAGTACATGTGTGTCACGGTTGCTGTAACATTGCAAGTCTCATTTTTCCTGACCTGCTTGAGAAGCAGAAAGTTAATCTTTTCCTGGATTCTCTCCTCCAAGTGTTCTCTCTAGAGTTCTCAAGGTACTCTAGGGAAAGATTCTCATCTAAGAGGTGTAGACCCTTTGTTCTGTTGGCCATGCTGGAGCCATTCTTCTACTTCAAGGGCAGAGGCCAGTCTATGGTATATGGATATCTCCTTGACCCACTGCCCATCTTCTTCAAACTTGCTGATCCCTGAGTTGCCCATATATCATGGCCTGAAAATTTGTGGCCTTGTCTGGACTGTTTACCCTTTCACCTGGTTTGTTTCTCATAGCCTCTTCTCGAGGAAGGGATTCCCAGGGAGGAGACTGGGGCTCTAGTGTGCAGGTCTTTCATTCACCTCACAGTCCCATCATTTTCAGAGAGCACAAGGATGTGGAGGACTCTGAGGACACTGTGGGAAAGGATAGAGAAGCTTCACTAGAGAGTGGTCAACCATACCTTCACTCTGCACTAGTAGTTACTGTGCACTCTACTCCCCACCAGGCCTTGCCACTTAGTCTGGCCTACTCTGCCAGATGTCTTTTACTTTTATTAATATAATGACAGTCTCTCAAATGCACCAGACAGCCTTCTTATGGACGCTCAAGCTCATCAGACAGTCATCTGTGTACATCCAATCTCATTTGTCGATGGTGACAAGTTTTCCCAAGGACCTGTAAGCTCCTTTCAAACCAAGTAATGTTACCATACCTCTGCTTTAGTAAACAGTTGGGAGGCTGTTTGGCCCCAGGTACAGAGGTTTCTAGATCAATAGCTCAACTGAATCTCATATATAGTATCAGGATAGAAACTTACTTAAAAAATTAAAATTACTTATTACAAATCTGTTGAATCTAAGACAAAAGCAGGAATGGAAGACAGCTGATGATTCTTTGAATTAGTAAAAATTGGAGCAACAGCACCTTCAAGTCTTATAGGACATATATCAATTCCCACATTAAACTGATTTCTAAGACTTAGCCGATCAACACAACTCAAAGTGGGTAGTTATGTAGTTCCTAGTTGATTGATTAAACATACACACAATATTTTTCACCTCTTCCTGCCAAGAGGTGTAGTCTATTTTCCCACCCTTAAATCTTGGCCTGATCTTGTGCCTTGTTGTGACAAATGGAATGTGGCAAAGATGATGTTGCATGAATTCCAGAATTTGGGTGTAGGTTGCTTTGCAGCTTCTGCCTTTGTCCTATTGCAGTTTTCCTCATCACCAAGTAAGGAAGCTTTGGCAGGACAACTGAATGATAAAAGACCCCTTGAAGACTGTCATAGCTAAAAGTCAGCATTAAGACCCCACTGATGTGAATGACACTGTTTTAAATCCTTCAAGCCTAGTCAAGATGCCAGGTAACAGATGTTCCATAATTGCATGGTATAGACACTTACCCATCATAACACGTGCTTTCCAGAGTTGGAACAGGGTCCTGAAGAATCTTGCTTTTCCAGGCATTAACTTTTAGTAGAGAATTCATAAGGAATTCTGGGGAAAGATCTTGGTGACAAGTGGAGCTTGAAAGGACTTGTGACAGTGGTTATATTCTAATCAGTGGGCACATATTATAGAATTTTAACAATTACTTTAATCAAACAACTGTGTTCCAGCTGAATATTAACATTATTGCCATGTATGGGTTGAAGAAATTGGTGGAAAAGTCATTCAGTACTTGTGCAGTCTTATGCAGCAGCTTGAAAACACTGGAGGTAACCTAACCTGGATGTCTGTCATTAGGTAATCAGACAGATAAAAAGTAGTACATACCCACTGTGGATTACTATGCAATATTTGGAGTAATAGACTGAAAGTACACATAGCAATATGGGCTAAGTGAACAAAGAATCAGAGCAATATGTATAAAAATCTTTTATATGTAGATACATACAAAACAATACACATGTTTTAGGGTAGCACATACAATATTGAGATATATTTTTAAAACACTAGAAATGGTTTTCTCTGAGGTAAAGGGACTGAAAATGGAGTTTAAGGAGATAAAAAAGAAAAGCAAGCCCTTTGTTAACCAATGCTGACAATGTACTATGAACTGAGGAACGTGGTTACCTCATTGTCTATACCTGAGGCTGAAGACAGAGGGAAATAACTCCTGCTACTTCCTCTTAATATTTTGAAGTCAACTTCTTTACTCATATTATTTCTACCTCCAAATGACAGGCACAGTAAAAGACAATGTAATTATTCCAATGACTGCATTTTTTTGTTAAGTTCAACAAATAAATATTAGGCCTTCTAGATAGCAGGAAAGGTCTATATAATCAAAGTTATGGTTTTCTAGTTGTCATGTATGGATGTGAGAGCTGAACCATAAAGAAAGCTGAGCACTGAAGAATTGATGCTTTTGAACTGTGGTGTTGGAGAAGGCCCTTGAGAGTCCCTTGGACTGCAAGAATATCCAACCAGTCCATGCTAAAGGAAATCAGTCTTGAATATTCATTGGAAAGACTGATGCTGAAGCTGAAGCTCCAATCCTTTGGCCACCTGATGCAAAGAACTGACTCAATGGAAAAGACCCTGATGCTGGGAAAGATTGAAGGCAGGAGGAGAAGGGGATGACAGAGGATGAGATGGTTGGATGGCATCACCAACTCAATGGGCATGAGTTTCAGAGAGCTCTGGGAGTTGGTGATGGACAAGGAAGCCTGGCATGCTGCAGTCCATGGGGTTGCAGAGTCAGACACAACTGAGCGACTGAACTGACTGACTAACTGTACAAGTTGCTTTGGAAGAAACATATATGAGTTACAAAAAACTTTCTTATTATAATGTGGTAAACTTATTTATAAAAGTCACATTAAAAAGCTATTTTTAGACTACCCTGGCAGCACAGGGCTGGGGAATCCACCTGCCAACGTGGGAGATATGGATTTGGTCCCTGGTCTGAGAAGATTTCACATGCCATGGAGCAACTAGGCCCATGCACCACAACTACTGAACCTGTGCTCTAGAGCCCACAAGCCACAACTGCTGAAGCCCACGTGCTTTAGAGCCTGTGTTCCACCGCAAGAGAAGCCACCACATTGAAAAGCCCACACACTGCAAGTAAGAGTAGGACCTGCTTGCTGCAACTAGAGAAACTCTGCACAAAGCAATGAAGACCCAGTGCACCCATAAATAAATAAGTAAACAAAATTATTTTAAAACTATTTTAAATTAACTTTTCTAATTTATTCTTTCACTTGCCTAATTTATGAATGTATAGAGAAAATTTACATTTATGAGATTGTTTCATATTATTTGTATGAATTTCTTGGAAAACGACTATCATCAAATTACCAGGGGAGTCTTTCACTCACCATGATAGGATTTGTATTGGCAAGTAAAATGATTTTTATTATTTAATAAAGTAATACTGATTTTCTTAATATTCCAATGTCTTCCCTCCCTCCCATGAGTCATTATCAACATTTTCCCCTTTGTTGCTTTGATCACTGTGAATACATATTTTTAGAAGACAATTTCCTTGACTTACTGACTTTAGTTTTACAATCCCAGGACACTATAGCATTATTTGGTCACTACCCTCTAGTGCAGCTAATTAGCTATTTTTTCCATTTTTAGAAACATTTTATATACTTCTGTGTGCTTCAGATAATAATCTGTGAATAGCTTCAAGGCTTCCCTTGTAGGAGTGATGGAATGAAGTTGACAACAGGAGGAATATGTTAAACTAGATAAACTTCAGTGACAAGGAAAACTCAGGTAACAGTTTGATTTTTGTACATGTCATGTAAGCTTTGGCCTGAAGCCAGGAAGAAACAGGTTGTGCTGGTGAGATGATGAACACAATAGGAGAATAAATATGAATGCTTGTGAACATGACTCATTGACTCTTTGCGACCCCATGGACTGTAGCCTACCACACTCCTCCGTCCATGGGATTTCCCAGGCAAGAGTACTGGAGTGGGGTGCCATTTCCTTCTCCAGGGGATCTTCCCCAAAGAACAGGAATTAACCTTAATTTTTGACTAGGACTTGAAAGTGACTTGGAGATCCAAAGGTGCGACTGAAGACACATCATAGCGTCTGGAGTCCACACTGTGATCAGGATTAGGACACAGTTTGAATTGTTAACTTTTAACAAGGATCTTTAGGGAAATCTATTAGCACTGAAAATAAAGGCAAATATGTTTCTCATCCAGAGAAGGAAATGGCAACCCACTCCAGTACTCTTGCCTGGAGAATCCCAGGGACGGGGGAGCCTGGTGGGCTGCCATATATGGGATCGCACAGAGTCGGACACGACTGAAGCGACTTAGCAGCAGCAGCAGCAGCATGCTTCTTGTCTTCCTAACAAGCTTGTTGTCTGCTTTACTTCTATCTTAAAAAAACTAAAATCTAAAGAAGAAAAAGTTCTTTGGGTACTAATGATAGTATTAATCATTCAGTCACATCTGACTCTTTGCCACCCCATGGACTATAACCTGTCAGGCTCTTCTGTTGATGGGATTATCCCAGCAAGAATACAGAGTGGGTTGCCATTTCCTTCTCCAGGGAATCTTCCCAACCCAGGGATCAAACCTGGGTCTCCTGCATTGCAGGCAGATTCTTTATCATCTGAGCCACAAGTGAAATGTTAAAAAAATAAAACCCCAAATTCATTGAATCAAGGTGAGGAAAGAATGATTGAAGACTTGCTTAGAAGAAAAATATCTATGAATCTAATTCACCCTAAACTAAAATAATGTAGTGTCAGTTAAAATTAGGTCATGAAAAAAAAAAAGAGGAAAAAGCTACGAAAGTAAATGAATAATGCTTAAAACCACCAATCAAAACTTCTGCTTTTATTTTTGTGTTTTAAACATTTATTTGAATTCTTTCTAGGTCACTATTTTTGGTAGCGAAATGAGGGCAATTAGAGTCACAAAGATAATGGGATAGAAAATGGATACTATGAAGAAAGGCCAAAGGAATTGATGTGATTAAAACTAGAGAATACAGATGAGTTATCTTCATTTGCTTTGACCATATTCGAGGATATTAAACATTTATCTGAAAGAGTTTCTGACACCTTCTTTATATTCACAGAGAAAGAATTAAGTGGACATTGGCTTAATTGAAAGGATGAGAGATTTTCTTTCTGTAAGGAAGAACATTTGCACTATAACATTAATAAAAAGTAGGAAATTTTTTAAACTTAGGAAAACCTAACATGTCCTGGATGGAGAAACTAAAGGAAGGAACTGAGTCAGAACATATTTTTAGATCTCTTTAGGCTGACTGATTTTATTAATTGGTCATAATGAGTATCTCTCTGTTTTCTTCCAAAAATTTTAAGTGGATTCTAATTGTTGTCCAATTCTACTTCCATATAGATGAAGACATTTAAATAATGATTACATCAAATACTGCAGAATCTGGATTTGTCACGTATCATAATAACTTAAGTGTGTGTGCGCTCAGTCACTAAGTTGTGTCCGACTCTTGTGACTCCATGGACTGGAGCCCGCCAGGTTCCTCTGTGCATAAAATCTCCCAGGCAAGAATACTGCAGTGGGTTGCCATTTCCTTCTCCAGACAGCCTTCCTGACCCAAGGATTAAACCCACATCTCCTGCATTTGCAGGCGTATTCTTTACCACTGAACCACCTGGGAAGCCCTAATTATTTAAGTCTAAATAAATAATAACCATAATTCATGTCATTATAGTTCTTGAAAGTAATAGTTAGACCAAAACTAGAGAATTCAAAGTGGTGCATCTTCTAAAGACAATGGTCTTAAGGAGAACACGTACTTATTCCATAGGAGGTCCGGCATATTTGAAAGTGACCAAGCACCCAGAACCCAGCATCTCCTGCTAGAAGTCATTCAGAGACTAAACTGTAACTCAAAGACATTAGATGAATAGTCAAGAAATTTGAAGCCTTGAAGACAGGAGCTGCGTAAGTTTCCAGATATGTTGACATTTGCTGTTTGTATTATTTTGTCTTCTTTGCTCCTGAAGGAATTTTAAAGTAGATGCAGTTTGTCTTTGATCTCATTTCTCCTTTTCCTAGCTGCCATTCCTGTCTCCTGCTGAGCTCATCTGCTCTTTCCCTGCCTTATGCAGCAACCTATTCAAGCTAATCCTTCTTGGATGATGAATTAGTATTAAAATGGATGGCTTATTTCTTCATTGTCAATGCTCTCATGTCTTGCATACATAAGATCTCTGCTAAGGAAAGTTATCGGGTAACTTATTTGTTTTGTCTGTAATAGCTTAATGAAGCACTCTCCTCTTAGTAATGTAATTAAAACTAGGAATCAGTATGTTATCCTAAAAGAAATCAATTCTTAAACTAGGTTTCTATTAGAAAACAATCTGGGGTATTGGGGCTTTTAAGATCAAGCATCTGAACAACCTCCCATTCTACCATTTCTTCCTTTTTATTATAATTTTCCATCTAACTGATCACCTCCTGGTCTCCTGCTGCATTCAACAGATCAGTTTTGCTTTGCACTTCTTTTTCTCATCTTTCTTTCATTTTACTTCTGATTTATTAAAAGCATTGAACTTCTTTTTTAAAAAGTCCTTCCTGTCTTCTAGCTAGCCTCTGTCTTGGTATAAACTTCACACAGAATCCCTGATTTTTTTGTTTTGTGAACGACCCTACAAATCATCTTCTAACTTTCTAACTCTATTTCTTATAAGTTCATTAATAGTCAAATTTACCACCATTTCCTTTGCTATTCTCATTTTCATTTTTTGCTATTCAAATTTCAATTTGGAGGAAGCACTACTTATATTTTCACTTCCTAGTGTATTCTCATTGTTACCCCTACCTCATGGAAGTCTTAAAATACTTTTGTTTAGGAGCATTTTTTTCCCTTAGTGGTCAGAGGAATTCTTTTTGCATTACTTTTCTTTCCATTTCATAGATAAATTTTGATTAGTTAGTTCATATTATGGAGATTTGTTTAGAAGTCATAAAATGATTTATGCAGCTCTTAACGTTGTTCTGATAATTTTATGGCCCCATTTTACATCTATTCATTTTCTTCATTATTTTATTCCACATAATTGATATCTATTATCTTTATTTTATTCTAATAGCAGAGTACAAGGTACTTATAGATGCTACATAAATTATATTTGTTAAATGAATGAGTGAATAAGCCAGGAAATCCAGCCAGCATCATTTTTGAGTTGCTTTTCAATCAGTACAAAAGATTATGGTGCATCATTCCTACCTCAAATTTTATAATATATTCAGAGAGAGAAAATTCATGCATATTTATTAGAAAACTGCTGAAAATTAGTGTGATAGAAATTACAGATGTGAAGATTCAGATAAAGGAGATAAAGGAAGCAGTCAGAAAACTGAGGAGAAACTTCCTGAATGTGGAAATTGAGCTAAAAGCAGATTAGACTCTTTGATAATCCCAGGTATTTAATGACATAACATTTCTTCAAATGTTCTTATCCTTTCTAGAGAATAAAAATCTGTATGTAACAGACCAAAATTGTATTTACTGTCATGTATATGGACTCCTCAAAGGCAGGAATTCTTGTCAATGCTATATCCCCAGTGACTGGAACAGTGCTTGGCATTCTGAGCACTCAAAAATAGTTATTGAATTAATGAACAAAAATCATTCAGAGAACCACTCAGGAGTCAATCATATACCTACTTGTCCAAGAACATAT
The DNA here is from genome assembly GCF_014754425.2 of Oryx dammah. Lineage (NCBI taxonomy): Eukaryota > Metazoa > Chordata > Mammalia > Artiodactyla > Bovidae > Oryx > Oryx dammah. The sequence continues at coordinate 74,436,522 of NW_024070210.1, read as the reverse complement.
TGGTTGAGTGATATTCATACATTCCCTATCATTGTTGGATATTAGTTATTCAGGCTCGGTCCTGGATATAGTTGAAATTAGAAATCACCTACATGTAGTTTCAGGGGGAAAAGTCAAGATGCACAATTTGTACCTCCTCGTTCAATATCTCAATATTTAGGGCAAAAAGATTTTCCTTTTTCTTCCAAATTATCTGTTCACATGTAAGAAAGGTGTGGTATACAGAATATTGTTATGGTCCCCAAAGATGTCCAAGTATTAGTCTTTGGACTTGTGAATATGTTACCTTACATGGAAGAAAATACTTCACATCAGAATCAGGGAGGAGATGTGATGACAGAGGCAGAATGTGGAGTGATGTACTTTGAAGAGGGAAGAAGGGGTCATGAACCAAAGAAAGCAGACAACCCTGGGAAAGGCAAGGAAATTGATTCTCTCCTAGATCCTCCAGAAAGAATGCAACTCAGCCAACACCTTAATTGTTAGCTTGGAAGACCCATCTCAGTTCTCTCATCTCCAGAACTGTTAGATAATACATTTGTATTTTTCAGCCACTAAGTTCCCAGTAATTTGTTACAGGAGACATAGGAATCTGTTAAAATGCAATCGATTTTCAACCAGAGTCAGGGATTCTTGACCCTAGCATAAACTCTCCCATCAATCACATTTGTGATAATAAAAAAGTAACTTCCTATATCTTATTCTGTATAAATTGTTTCACTGATGAAACAGATGTTGTACTGAATCAGGAACACCTCATTAAACAGGGGAACTCTGAGAGTCTATCTCTGGCAGTTCTTGCTTCTGAAGGATTGTAGTTTTGTCTTTACCTCCCCATGCTGGGATCTGGCTCATATCCTTTTGTTCTTTTTCTGGAATTTGAACCTCAATTATCCCCCTCTCTCAATAAAGACACAGACACTGTCTGACTCTTCACCCAGTACTTTATTTCTGTCACTCTTTAACCATTCCAAATATGTTTTTAAAAAGAAATGTGACTGTCTTTATGTGGCAAAGTTATCTTTGAGGATATGATGAATGTGCATCATTTATAAGATAAAATGTTTTTTTTTTCCATTTTGAGATATATCAAAGGCCTTTATTGACTATTTTAAATCGAGAATTGATATTCTATATTAGAAGTTTGGAACCAACCTGTTCATTCCTTACTCAGTTTGTCCCTCTTGACCCTTTTCCCCTTTTGTAATCATAAAAGTTTGTTTTCTGTGTCTTTGAGTCTGTTTCTGTTTTGTAAATCAGTCCATTTGTATCATTTCTTAGATTCCATATGTAAGTGATGTCATATATTTATCTTTCTCTGTATGACCTACTTCACTTAGGACAATAATCTCTAGCTTCACCCATGTTGTGGGAAATGGCCTTATATTTCATTCTTTTTTATGACTATTATTTCATTGTACATATGTACCACATCTCCATGTCTTCTTTGTCCATTCATCTGTCGATGGACTTTTAGGTTGCTCCATGTCTTGGCTATTGTGACTAGTGCTAAAATGAACATCGGGATGCATGTATCTTTTCAAGTTAGAGTTTTCTTTGGATATATACCCATGAGTGGAATTACTGGATCATATGGTAACTCTATTTGTTTTTAAGGAAACTTCATACCATTCTCCATAGTGTCTGCACCAATTACATTGTCACCAACAGTGAAGAAATGTTCCCTTTTATCCACACTTTCTCCAACATTTATCATTTGTAGACTTTGATGACGGCCATTTTTGATATGCTTTCTTGATTCAACAAGTGTGAAGAACTGATTAAGTACCTGGTTGTGTTAGTCATTATTGGTGATTGTGCTGGCATTGAGGACTACTCAAATGAACCAGACCTTCTTCCTGTACCCAAGGACTATGTTTTGATAAAGAGATAAAAATTTATACAATAATGAGACAGTGGAATAAATGCTAACAGTGCAGAGGGAGTATAGAGACTTGGGCAGTTTGAAAGATTTCACAAATAAGGGAGCATTTGAGCTGGGATATTTATAATGGGATTTTGTGACTTGAAGAATAAAATGAAATTTTGTAAAAGAAAGAAAGATGCCCAAGTCTTTCTGATCAAGCCTTCCCTCCGAAAAAGGGAAAGTTCTGAAGGTTCATCATGGCTCAGATGGTAAAGTGTTCACCAGCAATGCAGGAGACCTGTGTTCAATCCCTGGGTTGGGAAGATCCCCTGGAGGAGGGCATGACAACCCACTCCAGTATTCTTGCCTGGAGAATCCCCATGGACAGAGAAGCCTGGTGGGCTACAGTCCATGAGTCACAAAGAGTTGGACACAACTGAGCAACTAAGTCCACATTGCTCTAGTTGAGCCGTATGATTGACAGAATAGAGACTAAGAAAGCTGTATGCTGTACATGAGGAGTTGTTAGGTGGCTCGTATGAATTGGGCTTCCCTTGTGGCTCAGCCAGTAAAGAATCTGTCTGCAATACAGGAGACCTGTGTTCAATACCTGGGTTGCGAAGATCCCCTGGAGAAGGGAAAGACTACCCACACCAGTGTTATGGCCTAGAGAATTCCATGGACTGTATAGAGTCAGACATTACTGAGTGACTTTCACTTTCACTTTCTTATGAATGGCTGAAATAATATTCATTCATTAGAAATCATGATCAAAAGAGTTTGAAGATAACTTATGTTATTGAAATAAAACACACCAGGCAACAGGAAATAGGAAATAGCCATGTAATACTAGGAGAAAGCAAAAGGGAAAGAGGTCCAGAGGAAGAATAATTTAGTAGTAGTAGTTTTGAAATTGATAATGCCATATGGGAACCATAGTATTCCTCTAAGCAGGAGTCAGAGGTTAAAGCATCTGCCCTCAATGCGGGAGACCTGGGTTCGATCCCTGGGTTGGGAAGATCCCCTAGAGAAGGAAATGGCAATCCACTCCAGTACTCTTGCCTGGAGAATCCCATGGATGGAGGAGCTTGGTGGGCTACAGTCCATGGGGTTGCAAAGAGTCGGACATGACTGAGCAACTTCACTTTCAAGCAGGAGTCAGGTGTACATGTAATGAAGACTGGTTGTGTGAGATGTTAACATGATAATTTTCTCATGGACTGGAAGCTTTATATCTCAAATACCAATATTGTCTGGGCAATGCTTGTTCATTTTCCTTCTTCCTTTAGGTAAAGTGAAAAGTGATCCTGGTGTCTGAGGCAATGGGTGTAATGAATCAATCCATAGTATCAGAGTTCATATTCCTGGGATTCACCACTTCATGGGAGATCCAGCTCCTCCTTTTCGTCTTCGCCTTTTTGTTCTACTCTGCAAGCATAATGGGAAACCTTGTCGTTGTGCTCACTGTAGCCTTGGATTCTCATCTGCACTCCCCCATGTATTTCCTCTTGGCTAACCTTTCAGTCATTGACATGGTATTTTGCTCAATCATAGTCCCTAAAATGATTGTGATATTTTCAAGAAGCATAAATCCATCTTCTTTTGTGGATGTATTACCCAGATCTTCCTTAGCCATGCTGCTGGTGGCACTGAGATGGTGCTGCTCATCACCATGGCCTTTGACAGATATGTGGCCATATGTAAGCCTCTCCAATACCTGACCATCATGAGTCCAAGAATGTGTCTACAGTTTTTAGTCACTTCCTGGACCATTGGCCTTATACATTCATTGGTTCAGTTGGTTTTTGTAGTGGATTTACCTTTTTGTGGTCCTAATGTGTTAGATAGTTTTTACTGTGACCTTCCTCGCCTCCTCAGACTTACCTGCACAACACCCAAGAACTGGAGTTCATGGTAACTGTCAATAGTGGGCTCATTTCTGTGGGCTCCTTTGTCTTGCTGGTCATTTCCTACATCTTCATTCTGTTTACTGTTTGGAAACATGCTTCTCGTGGGTTATCCAAGGCCCTTTCCACTTTGTCAGCTCATATTACTGTGGTGGTTTTGTTCTTTGGGCCACTAATGTTTTTCTACACCTGGCCTTCTCCCACATCACACTTAGATAAATATCTTGCTATTTTTGATGCATTTATCACTCCTTTTCTGAATCCAGTCATCTATACTTTCAGGAACAGGGAGATGAATGTGGCAATGAGGAGACTGTGCAGTCGTTTTGTGCATTATAAAAATATTTCCTGATTGAATTACTATAAAGATATGGAACTATAGATTCTCTCTCATACTGGTTTCAGAAAAGACATTATGCAATTTCAGAGAAATATTCAAAACTTAGGCAGTGTTGTATGCCTAGAAATATCTTATTTAATAAATTATGATATCTATTTCACCATTAAATTACAAATCATGTCATTCTTTGATACTCTGTACATCAAAGTGTTAAAAAGCAAATCATATGTCCTTTGTAATCTACCTGGTCTTAAAAGAGTACCATGTAAATGAGCAAATAATGATATTTTATCTTCCTTTTATTGACCAATTATTATATTGATAGAAAAACTTGGCATTTTTATTTTCTTTCATCTACTTACTACCAATCTTGATTTTAATTATCTTTGTTCCTACTCCACTTCTTATTTCCCCAGTTTTTTACATATTTTTGCATCTTTATCAAGTTTGTTTATCTGGGAGTCTGGGAAATTATTAATCCTATGTTGAAATTATAGGATTTAAAGCTAGAATAGATTACCAACAGTGTTAATTCTCATTCCCACAGTTGCACATGCTAAACCCAAGAATTGAGAGGTGGCTACAGTTTGCCAAAGAGCACACAGCTAGAAGTCACCAGAGAGAGATAGGTACCAGAAACTGTGCCTCCAGTTGCCAGGTCACTGACAACATATATATATATAAACTTTATTTTTTTTAGTCTTATTCTTTTTTTAATTTTTTTTACTTTATTTTACTTTACAATATTGTATTGGTTTTGCCATACATGGACATGAACCCACCACAGGTGTACATGAGTTCCCAACCCTGAAACCCCCTCCCACATCCCACCCCATATCATCTCTCTGGATCATACCCGTGCACCAGCCCCAAGTATCCTGTATCCTGCATTGAACCTAGACTGGCGATTCGTTTCTTACATAATAATATACATGTTTCAGTGCCATTCTCCCAAATCATCCCACCCTCTCCCTCTCCCTCAGAGTCCAAAAGTCTGTTCTATACATCTGTGTCTCTTTTGCTGTCTCACATACAGGGTTATCATTACCATCTTTCTAAATTCCATATATGTGTGTTAGTATACTGTATTGGTGGTTTTCTTTCTGGCTTACTTCACTGTGTATAATCGGCTCCAGTTTCATCCACCTCATTAGAACTGATTCAAATGTATTCTTTTTAATGGCTGAGTAATACTCCATTGTGTATATGTACCACAGCTTTCTTATCCATTCACCTGCTGATGGACATCTAGGTTGTGTCCATGTCCTGGCTATTACAAACAGTGCTGCGATGAACATTGTGGTACACGTGTCTCTTTCAATTCTGGTTTCCTCAGTGTGTATGCCCAGCAATGGGATTGCTGGGTCATATGGCACTTCTATTTGCAATTTTTAAAGGAATCTCCACACTGTTCTCCATAGTGGCTGTACTAGTTTGCATTCCCATCAACAGTGTAGGAGGGTTCCCTCTTCTCCACACCCTCTTCAGCATTTATTGCTTGTAGACTTTTGGATCACAGCCATTCTGACTGGTGTGAAAGGGTACCTCATTGTGGTCTTGATTTGCATTTCTCTGATAATGAGTGCTGTTGAGCATCTTTTCATGTGTTTGTTAGCCATCTGTATGTCTTCTTTGGAGAAATGTCTATTTAGTTCTTTGGCCCATTTTTTGATTGGGTCGTTTATTTTTCTGGAATTGAGCTGCATAAGTTGCTTGTATATTTTTGAGATTAGCTGTTTGTCAGTTGCTTCATTTTCTATTATTTCCTCCCATTCTGAAGGCTGTCTTTTCACCTTGCTTATAGTTTCCTTTGTTGTGCAGAAGCTTTTAATTTTAATTAGATCCCATTTGTTTATTTTTGCTTTTATTTCCAATATTCTGGGAGGTGGATCATAAAAGGATCCTGCTGTGATTTAAGTCGGAGAGTGTTTTGCCTATGTTCTCCTCTAGGAGTTTTATAGTTTCTGGACTTACGTTTAGATCTTTAATCCATTTTGAGTTTATTTTTGTGTATAGTATTAGAAAGTGATCTAGTTTCATTCTTTTACAAGTGGTTGACCAGTTTTCCCAGCACCACTTGTTAAAGAGATTGTCTTTACTCCATTGTATATTCTTGCCTCCTTTGTTGAAGATAAGGTGTGCATAGGTGTGTGGATTTATCTCTGGGCTTTCTATTTTGTTTCATTGATCTATATTTCTGTCTTTGTGCCTGTACCATACTGTCTTGATGACTGTGGCTTTGTAGTAGAGCCTGAAGTCAGGCAAGTTGATTCCTCCAGTTCCATGCTTCTTTCTCGAGATTGCTTTGGCTATTTGAGGTGTTTTGTATTTCCATACAAATCTTGAAATTATTTGTTCTAGTTCTGTGAAAAATACCGCTGGTAGCTTGATAGGGATTGCATTGAATCTGTAGATTGCTTTGGGTAGTATACTCATTTTCACTATATTGATTCTTCTGATCCATGAACATGGTATATTTCTCCATCTATTAGTGTCCTCTTTGACTTCTTTCATCCGTGTTTTATAGTTTTCTGTATATAGGTCTTTAGTTTCTTTAGATAGACATATTCCTAAGTATTTTATTCTTTTCGTTGCAATGGTGAATGGAATTGTTTCCTTAATTTCTTTTTCTACTTTCTCATTATTAGTGTATAGGAATGCAAGGGATTTCTGTGTGTTGATTTTATATCCTGCAACTTTACTATATTCATTGATTAGCTCTAGGAATTTTCTGGTGGAGTCTTCAGGCTTTTCTATGTAGAGGATCATGTCATCTGCACACAGTGAGAGTTTTACTTCTTCTTTTCCAATTTGGATTCCTTTTATTTCTTTTTCTGCTCTGATTGCTGTGGCCAAAACTTTCAGAACTATGTTGAATAGTAGCGGTGAAAGTGGGCACCCTTGTCTTGTTCCTGACTTTAGGAGAAATGCTTTCAATTTTTCACCATTGAGGATAATGTTTGCTGTGGGTTTGTCATATATAGCTTTTATTATGTTGAGGTATGTTCCTTCTATTCCTGCTTTCTGGAGAGTTTTTATCATGAATGGATGTTGAATTTTGCCAAAGGTTTTCTCTGCATCTATTGAGATAATCATATGGCTTTTATTTTTCAATTTGTTAATGTGGTGAATTACATTGATTGATTTGCAGATATTGAAGAATCCTCGCATCCCTGGGATAAAGCCCACTTGGTCATGGTGTATGATCTTTTAAATGTGTTGTTGGATTCTGATTGCTAGAATTTTGTTGAGGATTTTTGCATCTATGTTCATCAGTGATATTGGCCTACAGTTTTCTTTTTTTGTGACATCTTTGTCAGGTTTTGGTATTAGGGTAATGCTGGCCTCATAGAATGAGTTTGGAAGTTTACCTTCCTCTGAAATTTTCTGAATGGGTTTGAGTAGAATAGATATTAGCTCTTCTCGAAATTTTTGGTAGAATTCAGCTGTGAAGCCGTCTGGAC
>NW_024070210.1:74412443-74423944 GCF_014754425.2 Oryx dammah | reverse complement strand
TGTCCTATAGATATCAATTAGGTCTAACTGGTCTATTGTATCATTTAAAGTTTGCATTTCTTTGTTAATTTTCTGTTTAGTTGATCTGTCCATAGGTGTGAGTGGGGTATTAAAGTCTCCCACTATTATTGTGTTACTGTTAATTTCCCCTTTCATACTTGTTAGCATTTGTCTTACATATTGCGGTACTCCTATGTTGGGTGCATATATATTTATAATTGTTATATCTTCTTCTTGGATTGATCCTTTAATCATTATGTGGTGGCCTTCTTTGTCTCTTTTCACAGCCTTTGTTTTAAAGTCTATTTTATCGGATATGAGTATTGCTACTCCTGCTTTCTTTTGGTCTCTATTTGCGTGGAATATCTTTTTCCAGCCCTTCACTTTCAGTCTGTATGTGTCCCTTGTTTTGAGGTGGGTCTCTTGTAGGCAGCATATATAGGGATCTTGTTTGTGTATCCATTCAGCCAGTCTTTGCCTTTGGTGGGGCATTCAACCCATTTACGTTTAAGGTAATTATTAATAAGTTTGATCCCATTGCCATTTACTTTACTGTTTTGGGTTCAGATTTATATGCCCTTTTTGTGTTTCCTGTCTAGAGAATATCCTTTAGCATTTTTTGGAGAGCTGGTTTGGTGGTGCTAAATTCTCTCAGCTTTTGCTTGTCTGGAAAGCTTTTGATTTCTCCTTCATATTTGAATGAGATCCTTGCTCGGTACAGTAATCTGGGCTGTAGGTTATTTTCTTTCATCACTTTAAGTATGTCTTGCCATTCCCTGCTGGCCTGAAGAGTTTCTATAGAAAGATCTGCAGTTATCCTTATGGGAATCCCCTTGTGTGTTATTTTTTTTTTCCCTTGCTGCTTTTAATATTTGTTCTTTGTGTTTCATCTTTGTTAACTTGATTTATATGTGTCTTGGGGTGTTTCACCTTGGGTTTATCCTATTTGGAACTCTCTGGGTTTCTTAGACTTGGGTGATTATTTCCTTCCCCATTTTAGGGAAGTTTTCAACTATTATTTCCTCAAGTATTTTCTCATGGTCTTTCTTTTTGTCTTCTTCTTCTGGGACTCTTATAATTCGAATGTTGGAGCGTTTCACATTGTCCTGGAGGTCTCTGAGGTTGTCCTCATTTCTTTTAATTCGTTTTTCTTTTTCCCTCTCTGATTCATTTATTTCTATCATTCTATCTTCTATTTCACTAATCCTATCTTCTGCCTCCGTTATTCTACTATTTGTTGCCTCCAAGGTGTTTCTGATCTCATTTATTGCATTATTCATTATATATTGACTCTTTTTTATTTCTTCTAGTTCCTTGTTGACCCTTTCTTGCATCTTCTCAATCCTTGTCTCCAGGCTACTTATCTGTGATTCAATTTTGATTTCATGATTTTGGACCATTTTCACTATCAATATTCAGAATTCTTTCTCAGGTAGATTCCCTATCTCTTCCTCCTTTGTTTGGTTTGGTGGGCATTTCTCCTGTTCCTTTACCTGCTGGGTATTCCTCTGTCCCTTCATCTTGATTATATTGCTGCATTTGGGGTGGCCTTTCTGTATTCTGGGAATTTGTGGAGTTCTCTTTATTATGGAGTTTCCTCACTCTGGGCAGGGTTGTATCAGTGGCTTGTCAAGGTTTCTTGGTTAAGGAGGCTTGTGTTGGAGTTCTGGTGGGTGGAGCTGGATTTCTTCCCTCTGGAGTGTAATGAAGTGTCCAGTAATGGGTTATGAGACATCAATGGTTTTGGAGTAACTTTGAGCTGCCTGTATATTAAAGCTCAGGGGTGTGTTCCTGTGTTGCTGGAGAATTTGCATGGTATGTCTTGCTCTGGAACTTGTTGGCCCTTGGGTGGTGCTTGGTTTCAGTGTAGGTATGGAGGTGTTTGATGAGTTCCTATTGATTAATGTTGCCTGGATTCAGGAGTTCTCTGATATTCTCAGGATTTGGACTTAAGCCTCCTGCTTCTGGTTTTCAGTTTTATTTTTACAGTAGTCTCAAGACTTCTCCATCTATACAGCACCAATGATAAAACATCTAGGTTAAAGATGAAAAGTTTCTCCACATTGAGGGATACCCAGAGAGGTTCATTGAGTTACATGGAGAAGAAAAGAGGGAGGGGGTAGTTAGAGGTGACTGGAATGAGATGAGGTGGGATCAAAAGAGGAGAGAGCAAGCTAGCCAGTAATCACTTCCTTATGTGCGTTCCACAGTCTGGACTGCTCAGAGATGTTCACGGAGTTATACAGGGAAGAGGAGAGGGAGGAAGTAGACAGAGGTGGCCAGGAGGATAAAAGAGGGAAATGAAAAGGAGAGAGACAGACCCAGCCAGTAACCAGTTCCCTAAGTGTTCTCCACCGTCTGGAACACACAGAGATTCACAGAGTTGGGTAGAGAAGAGAAGGGGGATGGAAGAGACAGAGGCCACCTGGTGGAGAAAAAGGAGAGTCCAAAGGAGGAGAGAGTGGTCAAGCCAGTAATCTCGCTCTCAGGTAAAATTGGGTACTGAAGATTGGGTTTTTAAATGTACAAAATTGACAACAAATACCAAAAAGCAAAGATTAAAAATCTAGAGTAGAGGTTGGATTTTCAAAAATACACTATTAAAGAAAAGAAGAAGAAGAAGGAGAAGAAAGAAAAAAAGCCACAAGAATTATTAAAAAACAACAACAACAACCACAAAAAGAGTATATATGGTGTTTGCTTTAAAAATAGGGTGTTTTTTTTTGAAAAGTAATAGTAGGTTATAAAAATAAAAATTAAAGGAGAAATAGAGGACTTAAAAATTTAAAAAGGTTTGAAAAAAGAAGAGGAAAAAGAAAAGAAAAAACAATCACACAACAATATCAACAACAACAACAAAAAAAGAATGATCATAAAAATAGTAAAGATATGTCTGGCCCTTTCTCTGGTGTTGTGGGCAATGTGGGGTCATTTCCAAGGCGGTTCCCTTTGTCTAATTTCTTCTATTTGCTGGTCTCTTCAGTGTCTGATTTCCGTCCTGACACAGAGGGGGTGGTGGTGGACAATTTTTTTTTTTTTTAAGGCTCACTTGTTCAGTCGTGCTGTGGGTAGGGAGGGATGCTGCAAACGAGTAACACTGGCATGTGCTTGCACTGTCTCAGCTCCGCTGGGCCTGCCCCTGCTCTGGGTGCACACCACTCAGGCTCTACGTTGCTCCACCAGGAACCATCTGATGACAGCTCTAGGCTGCATGCACCTCCCCGGTCTAAGCCACTCAGGCTTGGCGCTCAGGTAGCCCTCAGAGGCGCAGATTCGGTTGGGCCTGCGTTTTGTGCCCTTCCCAGGTCCAAGTAGCTCAGGTGTTTGGCAAGCACAGTCACTGCGACTTATTGCCTTTCCCTTCTCCGCTGCTCAGATTTCTGGGTATATCGCTGGCGTCCCTTCTCTGGTGGCTGATGACTGTCCAGAACCCCCAGAACTCTTAGTTAGCAAAGAAGCCTGCTTGCATTTTGGTAGGTAATGTCTCTCTTGGGCTGCAATTGCCCCCTTCCAGCCCTTAGAAATCTGGCTGCCTGTCACAGGAGGGGGATGATCTTCAGCCGGCAATTTCTGTTCCGTCCTTTTTTCTGTGCGTGGTCCTGGCGGTGTCTTATGTTTGAGCTTTTCGCGTGGTAGCTATCCCACAGGCTGGTTTGCTAGCCCAAGTTAGTTTGCTCTGGTTATGCGTGGGGCATTCTGGCCCAAATCTTACAAAGCACTGCAGCCCGCGCCTCCCTGCCCAGCCCCCACTTGCTAGTGGCGGATGCAGGCGTCTGCGCTGCTTCTCCACTGGGGGAGTTACTGTTGGGCTCGTAATCTGTTGGTTTTAATTATTTATTTATTTTTCCTTCCTGTTATGTTGCCCTCTGTGCTTCCAAGGCTCGCCACAGACTCGGTAGCAAGTGTTTTCTGGTGTTTGGAAACCTCTCTTCTTAAGATTCCCTTCCTGTGACAGAGTTCCCTCCCTACCTCCTTTGTCTCCTTTTTCGTCTTTTATATTTTTTCCTACTTGTTTTTGAAGACAATGATCTGCTTTTCTGGGTGCCTGATGTCCTCTGCCAGCATTCAGAAGTTATTTTGTGGAATTAACTCAGCGTTGAAATGTTCTTTTGATGAATTTGTGAGGGAGAAAGTGGTCTCCACATCCTATTCCTCCACCATCTTAGGACCGCCCCCTATATATATATATATATTACTTTATTTTACTTTACAATACTGTATTGGTTTTGCCACACATCAACATGAATCCGCCACGGGTGTACACGTGTTCCCAATCCTGAACCCCCCTTCCACCTCCCTCCCCAGATGATCTCTCTGGGTCATCCCAGTGCACCAGACCCAAGCATCCTGTAACCTGCATCGAACCTAGACTGGCAAATTGTTTCTTACATGATATTATACATGTTTCAATGCCATTCTCCCAAATCATCCCACCCTCTCCCTCTCCCACAGAGTCCAAAAGACTCTTCTATACATCTGTGTCTCTTTTGCTGTCTCACATACAGGGTTATCATTACCATCTTTCTAAATTCCATATATATGTGTTACTATACTGTATTGGTGGTTTTCTTTCTGGCTTACTTCACTCTGTATAATCAGCTCCAGTTTCATCCACCTCATTAGAACTGATTCAAATGTATTCTTTTTAATGGCCGAGTAATAATCCATTGTGTATATGTACCATAGCTTTCACTTTCAAACCAACTTTGTATTTGATTTTCTGTTCACATTCAACTCTTTCAGCTTTCTCCTGTAGTCCTGTTTGAAGGGAGAGCTTTACATCTCTCATTTGTACCTCTTTTCCCTACAAAACTGTCATTAGCATTTAGTACTTCTTTACCAGTTGTAAAACTTTTCCTTGTTTCTACTATTACCATAACAAAGGTAGATCCTACCAGAGCCAAATTTTAAACCATAGCTTTAATTATGAAAAACATTTAAAATTCATTATCAAACAGCATTCTTTTGTCTTCACTGGTGTTCAGAAAGACCTTTGATTAAATTCTGTTTTGTAGGCTTGAAATCCCCCGCAAAAACTTAACAGTTAATATTGTTCTCTCTACTGTGGGAAATAAATATGATTGGTGAATTGTGTACTCTGGTTAAGTAAGTCACACTAAGTTCACTGTGTCTCTCCCAGAAAGATAAATATTTCTGCAAATAGAAAAAGAAATATTTATAAAAATCTGTGTGGTTTCTCTTTTAGAAGAGATTGTGCAGTTTGTTATTTAATATGATTGCTAAAGAACAGAAAGAAATCTATCAATTGAAGTTTCTATCATGATGCAATGGAGTTGATTTGTCATCATTTGTGTCCTGGGGGAGGTAATAACTGATGCCACTCATATAGTGCTTTTTACAATTTCAGCATTGTTCGTAAGTCTTATGGAGTGGATATTCTCATTATCTCATTTCATTGAGGAAGTGTCTGAGAAACAAATATGTTCAATATCCTCAAGGTTTATTAAGCAGTAAGCCTGGACATAAAGTCTTGAAAAAATTGTTTTTTTAATTTTCCTTGGGTCATAGTTGACTACAATGTGTTAGTTTCCAGTGTACAGCAAAGTGAATCTGTTATACATATAAATATGCTCAGTTTTTTCTGATTCTTTTCCCCCATAGACCATTATAGAGTAAAGCAGTACATTAAGTAGAGTTCCCTGTGCTACACTGTAGGTTCTTATTAGTTACTTCAATTATATATAACAGTTTGTATCTGCTAATCTCAAACTCCTAATTTATCCTTCCTAACCCTTTCCTCCTTTGTTAACTATAAACTTATTTTCTATGTCTATTTCTGTTTTGTAGATAAGTTCATTTGTATAATTTTTTGAGTCCACATATAAGAAATATTATATAACATTTGTCTTTCCCTGTCTGACTTACTTTACTCAGTATGACAATCTCTAGGTCCACAAATGTTGCTGCAAATGACATTCATTATTTCACTCATTTATGGCAAAGTAATATTCCATTGTGTGTGTGTATTCTTTGCCAACAAAGGTCCATCTAGTCAAGGCTATGGTTTTTCTAGTGGTCATGTATGGATGTGAAAGTTGGACTGTGAAGAAAGCTGAGCGCCAAAGATTTGATACTTTTGAACTGCGGTGTTGGAGAAGACACTTGAGAGTCCCTTGGACAGCAAGGAGAGCCAACCAGTCCATGCTAAAGGAAATCAGTCCTGAATATTCATTGGAAGGACTGATGCTGAAGCTGAAGCTTCAGTCCTTTGGCCACCTGATGCAAAGAACTGACTCAATGGAAAAGACCCTGATGCTGGGAAAGATTGAAGGCAGGAGGAGAAGGGGACAACAGAGGATGAGATGGCTGAATGGCATCACCGATGGACATGAATTTGAGTAGACTCCAGGAGTTGGTGATGGACAGGGAGACCTGGCATGCTGCAATTCATGGGGTCGCAAAGAGTTGGACACGACTGAGCAACTAAACTGAACTGAACTGAACTGAACTGAACTGATACATACCATATCTTCTTTATCCATTCTTCTGTTGATGGACATTTATGTTGCTTCCATGTTTTGGCTATTGTTAATAGTGTTGCAATGAATATTGGGTGTTGTGTATCCTTTTGAAACATGTTTTTCTCTGGAGATATGCCCAGCAGTGGGATTACTGGATCATATGGTAGATCTATTTTTAGTTTTCTAAGGAACTCCAAGTCCATTTTAGTTCACTGATTCCTAGAATGTCGACGTTCACTTTTGCAATCTCTTGTTTGACCACTTCCAATTTGCCTTGATTCATGAATCTGACATTCCAGGCTCCTATGCAATATTGGATATTTACAGCATAGGACCTTGCTTCTATCACCAGTCACATCCACAGATGGGTATTGTTTTTGCTTTGGCTCCAATCCTTCATTCTTTCTGTAGTTATTTCTCCACTGACCTCCAGTAGCATATTGGGCACCTACTGACCTGGGGAGTACCTCTTTCAGTATCTTATCATTTTGCTTTTTCATACTGTTCATGGGATTCTCAAAGCAAGAATAATGAAGTGGTTTGCCATTCCCTTCTCCAGTGGACCACAATCTGTCAGACCTCTCCACCATGACCCACGCATCTAGGGTTGCCCCACAGGCATGGCTTAGTTTCATTGAGTTAGACAAGGCTGTGGTCCTAGTGTGATTAGATTGACTAGATTTCTGTGAGTATGGTTTCAGTGTGTCTGCCCTCTGATGCCCTCTTAAACACCTAACATCTTACTTGAGTTTCTCTTACCTTGGGCATGGGGTATCTCTTCACTCAGAAGAAACGGAGTAGCCATCATGGTCAACAGAAGAGTCTGAAATGCAGTACTTGGATGCAATCTCAAAAATGACAGAATGATCTCTGTTCGTTTCCAAGGCAAACCATTCAATATCACAGCGATCCAAGTCTATGCTCCAACCAGTAATGTTGAAGAAGCTGAAGTTGAATGAGTCTATGAAGACCTACAAGACCTTCTAGAACTAACACCCAAAAAGATGTCCTTTTCATTATAGGGGACTGGAATGCAAAAGTAGGTAGTCAAGAAACACCTGGAGTAAGAGGCAAATTTGGACTTGGAATATGGAATGAAGCAGGGCAAAGACTAATAGAGTTTTGACAAGAAAATCCACTGGTCATAGCAAACACCCTCTTCCAACAACACAAGAGAAGACTCTATACATGGACATAACCAGATGGTCAATGCTGAAATCAGGTTGATTATATTCTCTGCAGCAAAAGATGGAGAAGCTCTATACAGTCAACAAAAAACAAGACCAGGAGCTGACTGTGGCTCAGATCATGAACTCTTTATTACCAGATTCAGACTTAAATTGAAGAAAACAGGGAAAACCACTAGACCATTCAGGTATGATCTAAATCAAATCCCTTATGGTTATACAGTGGAAATAAGAAATAGATTTAAGGGCCTAGCTGATAGAGTGCTTGATGAACTATGGAATGAGGTTCGTGACATTGTACAGGAGACAGGGATCAAGACCATCCCCATGGAAAAGAAATGCAAAAAAGCAAAATGGATGTCTGGAGAAGCCTTACAAATAGCTGTGAAAAGAAGAGAAGCGAAAAGCCAAGGAGAAAAGGAAAGGTATAAGCATCTGAATGCAGAGTTCCAAAGAATAGCAAGAAGAGATAAGAAAGCCTTCTTCAGTGATCAATGCAAAGAAATAGAGGAAAAGAACAGAATCGGAAAGACTAGAGATCTCTTCAAGAAAATTAGAGATACCAAGGGAACATTTCATGCAAAGCTGGGCTCGATAAAGGACAGAAATCGTCTGGACCTAACAGGAGCAGAAGATATTAAGAAGAGGTGGCAAGAATACACAGAAGAACTGTACAAAAAGGATCTTCATGACCCGATAATCATGATGGTGTGATCACTCAACTAGAGCCAGACATCCTGGAATGTGAAGTCAGGTAGGCCTTAGAAAGAATAACTACAAACAAAGATAGGGGAGGTGATGGAATTCCAGTAGAGCTATTTCAAATCCTGAAAGATGATGCTGTGAAAGTGCTGCACTCAATATGTCAGCAAATTTGGAAAACTCAGCAGTGGCCACAGGACTGGAAAAGGGCAATTTTCATTCCAATCCCAAAGAAAGGCGATGCCAAAGAATGCTCAAACTACCGAACAATTGCACTCATCTCACACACTAGTAAAGTAACGCTCAAAATTCTCCAAGCCAGGCTTCAGCAATACGTGAACCGTGAACTTCCTGATGTTCAAGCTGGTTTTAGAAAAGGCAGAAGAACCAGAGATCAAACTGCCAACATCTGGATCATGGAAAAAGCAAGAGAGTTCCAGAAAAACATCTATTTCTGCTTTATTGACTATGTCAAAGCCTTTGACTGTGTGGATCACAATCAACTGTGGAAAATTCTGAGAGAGATGGGAATACCAGACCACCTAACCTGCCTCTTGAGAAATCTGTATGCAGGTCAGGAAGCAACAGTTAAAACTGGACATGGAACAACAGACTGGTTTCAAACAGGAAAAAGAGTACATCAAGGCTGTATATTGTCACCCTGCTAATTTAACTTCTATGCAGAGTACATCATGAGAAACGCTGGACTGGAAGAAACCCAAGCTGGAATCAAGATTACCGGGAGAATATCAATAACCTCAGATATGCAGATGACACCACCCTTATGGCAGAAAGTGAAGAGGAACTAAAATGCCTCTTGATGAAAGTGAAAGAGGAGAGTGAAAAAGTTGGCTTAAAGCTCAACATTCAGAAAACGAAGATCATGGCATCCGGTCCCATCACTCCATGGGAAATAGATGGGGAAACAGTGGTAACAGTGTCAGACTTTATTTTGGGGGGCTCCAAAATCACTGCAGGTGGTGATTGCAGCCATGAAATTAAAAGACGCTTACTCCTTGGAAGAAAAGTTATGACCAACCTAGATAGCATATTCAAAAGCAGAGACATTACTTTGCCGACTAAGGTCCATCTAGTCAAGGCTACGGTTTTTCCAGTAGTCATGTTTGGATGTGAGAGTTGGACTGTGAAGAAGGCTGAGCTCCAAAGAATTGATGCTTTTGAACTGTGGTGTTGGAGAAGACTCTTGGGAGTCCCTTGGACTGCAAGGAGATCCAACCAGTCCATTCTGAAGGAGAACAGCCCTGGGATTTCTTTGGAAGGAATGATGCTAAAGCTGAAACTCCAGTACTTTGGCCGCCTCATCAAAAGAGTTGACTCATTGGAGAAGACTCTGATGCGGGGGGGGATTGGGGGCAGGAGGAGAAGGGGACGACTGAGGATGAGATGGCTGGATGGCATCACTGACTCGATGTTCGTGAGTCTGAGTGAACTCCGGGAGTTGGTGATGGACAGGGAGGTCTGGTGTGCTGCGATTCATGGGGTCGCAAAGAGTCAGACACGACTGAGCGACTGAACTGAACTGAAGGAACCTCCATACTGTTCTGCATAGTGGTTTCACCAGTTTACATTCCCACTGGTGGAGTAGGAAGGCTCTCTTTTTTCTCACCTTCTTCAGCACTTATTGTTCACAGATTTTTTTGATGATAACCATTCTGACCTGTGTAAGAAGATACCACATTGTAGTTTTGATTTGCATTTCTCAAATAATTAGTGATGTTGGCATCCTTTCATGTGCTTTTTAACCATCTGTATGTCTTTTTTGAAGAAACATTTACTTAGGTCTTCTTCCCATTTTTTGATTGGGTTGCTTGTTTTTTGATATTGTGTTGCATGAGCTATTTGTATATTTTCAATATTAATCCCTTGTTGGTTTCTTCATTTGCAAATATTTTCTCCCATTCGGATGATTATCTTTTTGTTTTGTTTATGCTTTTCTTTGCAGTGCAAAAGCTGACTCTTTGCTACCCTATGGACTATATCCTTCCAGTCTCCTCTGCCCATGGAATTTCCCAGGCAATAATACTGGAGTGGATAGCCAGTCCCTTCTCCAGGGGATTTCCCCAACCCAGGAGTTGAACCTGGGTCTCCTGCATTGCAGGCAGATTCTTTACCATCTGAGCCACCAAGGAAGCCCTAAGTTTAATTATGTCCCATTTATTTTTATTTTTTATTTTCATTACTATATGAGGTGGATTGAAAAATATCTTGCTCCAATGTATGTCAGAGAATATCTGCCTATGTTTTCCTCTAAGAGCTTATAGAATCCATTCTCACATTTCATGACTGCAGCCATGAAATTAAAAGACGCTTAATCCTTGGAAGAAAAGCAATGATGAACCTAGACAGAATATTAAAAAATAGAGACATTATTTTACTAACAAAGGCCAGTATAGTCAAAGCTATGGTTTTTCCAATAGTCGTGTAAGGATGTGAGAGATGGACTATAAAGAAAGCTGAATGCCAAAAAATTGATGCTTTTGAACTGTGGTGTTGGAGAAGACTCTTGAGAGTCCCTTGGACTGCAAGGAGATCCAACCAGTCCATTCTAAAGGAGATCAGTCCTGGGTGTTCATTGGAAGGACTGATGCTAAAGCTGAAACTCCAATACTTTAGCCACCTCATGTGAAGAGTTGATTCACTGGAAAAGACTCTGATGCTTGGGAGGGATTGGGGGCAGGAAGAGAAGGGGATGGAAGAGGATGAGATGGTTGGATGGCATCACCAACTCGATGGACATGAGTTTGGGTGAACTCTGGGAATTGGTGATGGACAGGGAGGCCTGGCATGCTGCGATTCATGGAGTCGCAAAGAGTTGGACATAACTGAGCGACAGAACTGAACTGAACTGAACAAAATGCAAACTAGTACAGCCACTATGGAGAACAGTGTGGAGATTCCTTAAAAAATTGCAAATAGAAATGCCTTATGACCCAGCAATCCCACTGTTGGGCATACACACAGAGGAAAACAGAATTGAAAGAAACACATGTACCCCAATGTTCATCGCAGCACTGTTTATAATAGCCAGGACATGGAAACAACCTAGATGTCCATCAGTAGATGAATGGATAAGAAAGCTGTGGTACATATACACAATGGAGTATTACTC
>NW_024070210.1:74255020-74412043 GCF_014754425.2 Oryx dammah | reverse complement strand
ACCAATACAGAATTGTAAAGTAAAAATTAAAAATAAATAAATAAATTTTAAAAATAAATAAATAAATAAAAATGGAACTTACAGAATGGGAGAAAATATTTGCAAGGATATATCTGATAAGGGATTAATATCCCAAATATATAAAAACTCACCTACCTCAATACCAAAAAGCAATTAATCTAATTAAAAATGGGCAAGGGAGTTGAAAAGACATTTTTCCAAAAAAGACATGTAAATTGCCAATCAATATATAAAAAGGTGCTCAACATTACTAATCATTCAGTTCAGTTCAGTTCAGTTCAGTTCAGTTGCTCAGTCATGTCCAACTCTTTGCGACCCCATGAGTCACAGCATGCCAGGCCTCCCTGTCCATCACCAACTCCCAGAATTCACTCAGACTCACATCCATCGAGTCAGTGATGCCATCCAGCCGTCTCATCCTCTGTCGTCCCCTTCTCCTCCTGCCCCCAATCCCTCCCAGCATCAGAGTCTTTTCCAGTGAGTCAACTCTTCGCATGAGGTGGCCAAATTACTGGAGTTTCAGCTTTAGCATCATTCCTTCCAAAGAAATCCCAGGATTGATCTCCTTCAGAATGGACTGGTTGGATCTCCTTGCAGTCCAAGGGACTCTCAAGAGTCTTCTCCAACACCACAGTTCAAAAGCATCAATTCTTCGGAGCTCAGCTTTCTTCACAGTTCAACTCTCACATCCATACATGACCACTGGAAAAACCATATCCTTGACTTTGTTGGCAGAGTAATGTCTCTGCTTTTGAATATGATGTCTAGGTTGGTCATAATTTTTCTTCCAAGGAGTAAGCATCTTTTAATTTCATGGCTGCAGTCACCATCTGCAGTGATTTTGGAACCCACAATAATAAAGTCTGACACTGTTTCCACTTTTTTCCCATCTATTTCCCATGAAGTGTTGGGACCAGATGCCATGATCTTCATTTTCTGAATGTTGAGGTTAAGCCAACTTTTTCACTCTCTAAACCAAAAGCACTATGAGATATCACCTCACACATGTTGAAATCACCTCACAACGCAAGCCTTTATCATCAAAGAAACAGAGAGGAATTTCCCTGGGGTGACCTAATTGTTAGAGTTCCAGGCTTTCACAGCCATGGCCCAGGTTTAATATCTGGTTGGGAAACAGGTCCTACAAGTCAAGCAATATGGCCAAAAAGAAAAAGTTCGTGCAGCCTCTAAGTTACTGTAAACAGCATGAAAGTTTAGAGAATAGTATAAAGTTCCCCCCAAATTAAAAATAGAACTACTGTGTGTGTGTGTGTGTGTGTGTGTGTGTGTGTGTGTGTGTGTGTTCATGCATGTGTCCTCAACAGCATCTGACTCTTTGCAACCCAATAACTTTTCTGGGGTTCTCCGGCCTTGGGATTTTCCATCCAATAATACTGGAGTAGGTTGCCATTTCCTTCTCTAGAGGATATTCCCAACCCAGGGATCTATATAATGCAGCAATTCTACTTTATGGCTATACAGTGAAAGGGGAAAAAAATCACATCCTGAATATCTGCACATCCATCTTCATTGCAGAATTATTCAAGTAGCAAACATATGGAAACAATAAAAATATCCTTAAATGGATGAATGGATAAAGAAAATGTGGCATATATACACAGTGGAATATTATTCAGCCATGAAAAAGGAAATTGTTCCATTTGTGATAACATGAATGAGTCTGGAGGGTATTATGTTAATTGAAATAAACCAGACAGAGAAAGACAAATGCTGTATTGTATCATTTACACATGGAGTAAAAAAAAATGAGCTGATTTTATAGAAACAGAATTGAATGTTTCATGGGCTGGAAAGAGAGAGAAATGGAGAGATATAGGTCAAAGAGTAAAAGCTTTCAGTTATAAGAACAAGTTTAGAGGCTCTAATGTACAGGGTGGTGACTATGGTTAATAATATGGTATCATGTACTTCAAAGTTGTTGAAAAAAAGTCTTAAAGTATTCTTACCACACACACACAAACACACACACAAAGTTAACTATGTGAGTCTGTGGGTGTGTTAATGTTCTTGATTTTTTTCACCATCCCATATTATATATGTATATTAAATCATTACATGGTATAATTTTGTTGTTGTTGTTCAGTTGCTAATTGTGTCCAACTCTTTGAGACCCCATAGACTGCAGCACAACAGGCTCTCCTGTCCTTCACCATCTACCAGAGTTTGCTCAGATTCATACCTATTGACTCAGTGATGCCGTCTAACTATTTCATCCTGCTTCACCCCCTTCTCTTTTTGCCTTCAATCTTTCCTAGCATCAGGATCTTTTTCAATGAGTTGGCTCTTCACATCAAGTGGCTAAAGTATTCAGCTTCAGGATCAGTCCTTCCAATGGATATTTAGGGCTGATTTCCTTTATTATTGACTGGTTTGATCTCATGCAGTCCAAGAGACTATCAACGGTCTTCTCCAGCACCATAATTCAGAAACATCAATTCTTCAGCACTCACCCTTCTTTATGATCTAGCTCTCACATCCGTACATGACTACTGGACAAACCATAGCTTTAACTATACAGATCTTTGTTGGCAAAGTGATATGGCTGCTTTTTAACACACTGTCTAAGTTTTGACATAGCTTTTCTTCCAAGGAGCAAGAATCTTTTCATTTCATGGCTACATTCACTGTCTGCAGTGATTTTGGAGCCCAAGAAAATAAAGTCTGTCCATACTTCTACTTTATCCCCTTCTATTTGCCATGAAATCATGGGACCCCAGATGCTATGATCTTAGTTTTTTTAATGTTGAGTTTTAAGCCAGCTTTTTCACTATCTTCTATCAACCTCATCCAGAGGTGTTTTAGTTCCTCTTAACAGTCTGCCATTAGAGTGGTATCATCTGCATATCTGAGATTCTTTATACTTCTCCCAGCAATCTTGCTTCAGCTTGTGGTTCATCCAGGTCAGCATTTCACATGATGTTCTCTGCATATAAGTTAAATAAGCAGGGTGACAATATACAGCCTTGACAAACTCTTCTCCTAATTTGGAAGCAGTCCATTGTTCCATGTCCGTTCTAACTGTTCTTTCTTAAACTTGCATACAGTTTTCTCAGGAAGCAGGTAAGGTGGTCTGGTATTCTCATCTGTTTAAGAATTTTCCATTTTGTTGTGATCCACACAGTCAAAATGTGAAATGTTGAACTGGATGAAGCACAAGCTGGAATCAAGATTGCCGGGAGACATATCAATAACTCAGATACACAGATGACATCACCATTATTGCAGGAAGTGAAGAGGAACTAAAGAGCCTCTTGATGAAAGTGAAAGGAGGGTGGAAAAGCTGGCTTAAAATTCAACATTCAAAAAATGAAGATCGTGGCATCCAATCCCGTCACTTCATGGCAAATAGATGGGGAAAAAATGAAAACAGTGACAGACTATTTTCTTGGGCTCCAAAATCACTGCAGGTGGTGACTGCAGCCATGAAATTAAAAGACACTTGTTCCTTGGAAGAAAAGCTATGACCACCTTAGACAGTATATTAAAAAGCAGAGACATTACTTTGCTGATAAAGGTCCATACAGTCAAAGCTATGGTTTTTCCAGTAGTCATGTATGGCTGTGAGAGTTGGACTATGAAGAAAGCTGAGCACCGAAGAATTGATGCTTTTGGATTGTGGTGTTGGAGAAGACTCTTGAGAGTCCTTTGGACAGCAAGGAGATCCAACCAGTCCATGCTAAAGGAAATCAGTCCTGAATATTCACTGGAAGGACTGATGCTGAAGCTGAAGCTTCAATCCTTTGGCCACCTGATGCCAAGAACTGACTCATTGGAATAGACCCTGATGCTGGGGAAGGTTGAAGGCAGGAGGAGAAGGAAAAAACAGCAGATGAGATGGTTGAATGAGATCACTGACTCAATGGACATGAGTTTGGGTAAGCTCCAGGAGTTGGTGATGGACAGGGAAGCCTGGTGTGCTGCAGTCCATGGGGTCACAAAGAGTCAGACACGACTGAGCAACTGACCTGAACTGAGCACAGTCAAAGGCTTTAGCATAGTCAATGAAGCAGAAGTAGATGTTTTTCTGTAATTCCTTCCTTTCTCTATGATCCAACAAATGTTGGCAATTTGATTTCTTATTTCTCTGCCTTTCTGGAAAATATAATTATATGAATTGAAGCCCATTGCACTCTTTAGATACATGCAATTATATTTGTCAATTCTTGCTTCAAGTTGAAAAAAGTTTTAGGAGTTCAGTGGTCTGTAGAATGTCAGAACAGCCTCCTTTTTTAAGCAGAGAAAGTTTTATTGAAAGGCTATACAAAAGAGATGAGCTGTCTCACATTCTGAAAAGCCTCAAGCTTCCTGAAGGGTTTTAGCAAAGCATATTTAAAGGGAAGGTGCAGGGGTCGCAGGGTATGTGATCAACTTGTGCACATTTAATAAAATCACTTTGCTGCACACTAGAAACTAATATAACATTGTAAATCAGCTATACTTCAATTAAAAAATTATAAACTTTTCAAGATCTGTACACTTCACAAAGCTGACAAACTTTCATATCTTCCAGTACATGGAGTGATATTACAGTACATTAGAGTGATATTCATTATATAGAATGTTTCCTCCAGAAACAGGAGTAATATACCAGGCACTGTGTGTCTGTAGTTGTGTTCAGTTCAGTCACTCAGTCGTGTCCAACTCTTTGCGACCCCATGAACCACAGCATGCCAGGTCTCCCTGTCGATTACCAACTACCAGAGTTTACCCAAACTCATGTCCACTGAGAAGGTGATGCTACCCAATCATCTTATCCTCTCTTGTCCCCTTCTCCTCCTGCCTTCAATCTTTCCCAGCATCAGAGTCTTTTCCATTGAGTCAGTTCTTTGCATCAGGTGGCCAAAGGATTGGAGCTTCAGCTTCAGCATCAGTCCTTCCAATGAATATTCAGGACTGATTTCCTTTAGCATGGACTGGTTGGATATTCTTGCAGTCCAAGGGACTCTCAAGGATCTTCTCCAACACCACAGTCCAAAAGCATCAATTCTTCAACACTCAGCTTTCTTCATAGTCCAACTCTCACATCCATACATGACTACTGGAAAAATCATATCCTTGACTAGACTGACCTTTGTTGGCAAAGTAATGTCTCTGCTTTTTAATATGCTGTCTAGGTTTGGTCATAACTTTCCTTCCAAGGAATAAACATCTTTTTTTTTAACAATATTGTATTGGTTTTGCCATACATCAACATGAATCGGCCACGGGTGTACCCTGTTCCCCATCCTGAACCCCCTCCCACCTCCCTCCTCATACCATCCCTCTGGGTCATCCCAGTGCACCAGCCCCAAGCATCCTGTATCTTGCATCGAACCTAAACTGGCGATTCATTTCTTATATGATATTATACATGTTTCAATTCCATTCTCCCAAATCATCCCAGCCTCTCCCTCTCCCTCTCCCACAGAGTCCAAAAGACTCTTCTATATATCTATGTCTCTTTTGCTGTCTCACATACAGGGTTATCGTTATGATCTTTCTAAATTCCATATATATGCGTTGCTGCTGCTGCTGCTGCGTAGCTTCAGTCGTGTCCGACTCTGTGCAACCCCACAGACGGCAGCCCACCAGGCTCCCTGGTCCCTGGGATTCTCCAGGCAAGAACACTGGAGTGGGTTGTCATTTCCTTCTCCAATGCATGAGCATGAAAAGTGAAAGTGAAGTTGCTCAGTCATGTCCGCCTCTTCACAATTCCATGGACTGCAGCCCACCAGGCTCCTCTGTTCATGGAATTTTCCAGGCAAGAGTACTGGAGTGGGTTGCCATTGCCTTCTCCGATAGATGCATTAGTATACTGTACTGGTGTTTTTCTTTCTGGGTTACTTCACTCTGTATAATCGGCTCCAGTTTCATCCACCTCATTAGAACTGATTCAAATATATTCTTTTTAATGGCTGAATAATACTCCATTGTGTATATGTACCACACTTTTCTTACCCATTCGTCTGCTGATGGACATCTAGGTTGCTTCCATGTCCTGGCTATTACAAACAGTGCTGCGATGAACATTGTGGTACACGTGTCTCTTTCAATTCTGGTTTCCTCAGTGTGTATGCCCAGCCATGGGATTGCTGGGTCATAAGGCAGTTCTATTTCCAGTTTTTTAAGGACTGTCCACACTGTTCTCCATAGTAGCTGTACTAGTTTGCATTCCCACCAACAGTGTTAAAGGGTTCCCTTAACTTCCAAACTCATTCTATGAGGCCACCATCACCCTAATACCAAAACCTGACAAAGATGCCACAAAGAAAGAAAACTACAGGCCAATATCACTGATGAACATAGATGCAAAAATCCTTAACAAAATTCTAGCAATCAGAATCCAACAACACATTAAAAAGATCATACACCATGACCACGTGGGCTTTATCCCAGCGATGCAAGGATTCTTCAAAATCCACAAATCAATCAATGTAATACACCACATTAACAAATTGAAAAATAAAAGCCATATGATTATCTCAATAGATGCAGAGAAAACCTTTGACAAAATTCAACATCCATTCATGATAAAAACTCTCCAGAAAGCAGGAATAGAAAGAACATACCTCAACATAATAAAAGCTATATATGACAAACCCACAGCAAACATTATCCTCAATGGTGAAAAATTGAAAGCATTTCCCCTAAAGTCAGGAACAAGACAAGGGTGCCCACTTTCACCATTATTATTCAACATAGTTTTGGAAGTTTTGGCCACAGCAATCAGAGCAGAAAAAGAAATAAAAGGAATCCAAATTGGAAAAGAAGAAGTAAAACTCTCACTGTGTGCAGATGACATGATCCTCTACATAGAAAACCCTAAAGACTCCACCAGAAAATTCCTAGAGCTAATCAATGAATATAGTAAAGTTGCAGGATATAAAGTCAACACACAGAAATCCCTTGCATTCATATACACTAATAATGAGAAAACCCAAAGAGAAATTAAGGAAACAATTCCATTCACCATTGCAACGAAAAGAATAAAATACTTAGGAATATATCTACCTAAAGAAACTAAAGACCTATATATAGAAAACTATAAAACACTGATGAAAGAAATCAAATAAGACACTAATAGATGGAGAAATATACAATATTCATGGATCAGAAGAATCAATATAGTGAAAATGAGTATACTACCCAAAGCAATCTACAGATTCAATGCAATCCCTATCAAGCTACCAATGGTATTTTTCACAGAGCTTGAACAAATAATTTCACAGTTTGTATGGAAATACAAAACACCTCGAATAGCCAAAGCAATCTTGAGAAAGAAGAATGGAACTGGAGGAATCAACTTGCCTGACTTCAGGCTCTACTACAAAGCCACAGTCATCAAGCAGTATGGTACAGGCACAAAGACAGAAATATAGATCAATGGAACAAAATAGAAAGCTCAGAGATAAATCCACGCACCTATGGACACCTTATCTTTGACAAAGGAGGCAAGAATATACAATAGAAAAAAGACAATCTCTTTAACAAGTGGTGCTGGGAAAACTGGTCAACCACTTGTAAAAGAATGAAACTAGAACACTTTCTAATACCATACACAAAAATAAACTCAAAATGGATTAAAGATCTAAACGTAAGACCAGAAACTATAGAACTCCTAGAGGAGAACATAGGCAAAACACTCTCCGACATAAATCACAGCAGGATCCTCTATGACCCACCTGCCAGAATATTGGAAATAAAAGCAAAAATAAACAAATGGGACCTAATTAAAATTAAAAGCTTCTGCACAACAAAGGAAACTATAAGCAAGGTGAAAAGACAGCCTTCAGAATGGGAGAAAATAATAGCAAATGAAGCAACTGACAAAGAACTGATCTCAAAAATATACAAGTATCTTTTAATTTCATGGCTGCAATCACCATCTGCAGTGATTTTGGAACTCCCCAAAAATAAAGTCAGCCACTGTTTCCCCATCTATTTGCCATGAAGTCATGGACCAGATGCCGTGATCTTAGTTTTCTGAAAGTTGAGTTTAAGCCAATGTAGGAGTGATAGAAGATGCAAAATGTGATAAAAATTTTTTCCCTTTTTCCCACCAAACAGATATCCTCTCCAAAGTGAAGAAAGTTTTTCTATTTATTTATTTAATTTTTTTTCTACGTCTCTGTCTTAGAATATTGGAAGCTCTCTATAACCAATTAGCAATGGGGAAAGAACAGCCTGCTTATGAATAGTTATGCATGTCATAATGGCATCAACTGTAAGTAAATGGCCATTGCATTAAATTCTACTTAGAGATTGCCTTGAAGGAAAGTGGTGAAGGGAAAACTTTCTAACGGAAAGAAACTCAGGGAATACCTTTAGTTGCACACTTCTCTTGGAAGGCAATGTAACTCATGGTACATATATTACTGATTGTGAGCAGTCCTAATGGTTTGCTTATTTATTCAGGTTCTAAGAAAGAAAAACTATAAAATTACTGGCATAGAGTTCTGTGTAGAAGAGCTGTGTAGCCAGATTTCTCAGAAAAACACAGAGAATGACAACATTCATTCTCATGTAAGAGCCATTTAGAGGTTATTCACTAAACAGGAATAAGATGACCTGCCCCTGTGGATGTCTATTAAACCTCTTTCCTCAGCTATTCTAGAACTGTATAATTGGCAATAGAAGTGGTCATAGCATCTAGTTGATATGCCTACATAAAATCAGCAACATTCATTTCCCCTCATTGGACTGGTCTGTCTACCATAACTACCACTTGCCCAAGCTGCAAAACAAAAGTAAGTGGTCAGCACCTTGTATAGTGTGATATTTCACTTGACTGTTAGAGGGCCATTTGCCTTATGGCAGGTTGAATAAAGATCAAAACCTTCTTTTATGGAAGGGGGAGATGCTTATCTCTATAGGTATATAAATCTCTTTCTTTGTATCTCTATCTCTAATCTCACTTCATAGGAAGAAATATTATTTATATATTTATGCATCTTGTATATACACATCTAATAGATATGCATTTAATATAAAGTATTATACATATTATTTACTATAATACCTATAAATTATTCATTATAAATATATAATATATAAATTATATATATACATATATAATTATATATAAACATAAACCTGGTGTACTGAAGACCACGGGGTCACAAAGAGTCAGACACAACTTAGTGACTGAACAACAGCAACAAATATATGTCATAATATATATTATATTGGGGGGCTTCCCTGGTAGCTCAGTTGGTAAAGAATCCACCTCCAATGTAGGTGACCCCGGTTCGACTCCTGGGTCAGGAAGATCCCCTGGAGAAGGGATAGGCTACTCACTCCAGTATTCATAGGCTTCCCTGGTGGCTCAGACGGTAAAGAATCCACCTGCAATGCAGGAGACCTGAGTTCAATCCCTGAGTTGGGAAGATACCCTGGAGTGGCAACCACTCCAGTAGTTTTGCCTGGAGAATCTCCATGGACAGAGGAGTCTGGCGGGCCACAGTCCATGGTATCTCAAAGAGTCGGACACGCCTGAGTGACTAAGCACAACACAGCATACTATACTTAGGTAGTATAAATTATTTGTCTTTCCCCTCCACAGGGCTTCTGCAGCAGTACCATTTGATACATAGAATACCTTTAGTGCCTTACCTGTTGCTATAATGTCACATACAATATTGCATCTGGACTTATTTTTATAGGAAGTGAAGTGTGATCATGGGCTTCCACCCATAGCATTCACTGGACTTCCGTTCCCACACCCAGAAACAACTGGCTTGAAATATTAGTGTAATGGCCTAGAAATGCTCAGCTTTTGTACCAACTGGGAAATGAAAACCTTGCAAGTTTAGGGTGCTATTTGATGCAGTACAAATCTTAAACCAGTAACTAATATATAGTTTGCTATCTATTTAAGGCTGGAATGTATGAACCCAAAGTAGAAAAAGTTACTCTAACAATAATTCCAGATAATTTACTGGGGAAATTTATGCTTCCTGTTCTTTTGAACTTTGGTTTAGTAGGTTCAGAGACCCGAGTGTCCCAGGGAAGAATATTTCCAAAGGCAATTCTGCTGAGACCAGTCTTTAACTACTTTGGGCTAAAGTCACTGAACCTACAGACTGAAAAGGATCTACAGCTGATATTTGTGGTGACTGAGGCAAGAGTGAAAATGGAAATCCATGAACAATATGTTGAAATATTTTAAAGTTAATAGAATCAAGGTAATGGAATCTTGGATATATAAAATTTTATCCTTTAGTGTAATAGAATCTTGAGTATGTAAATTCTATCTTTTGGTGTCAAGAAATATATTTATGATAATTGTTATGCATATCTAGAGCAAATCTTATAAAGTTAGGCTTATAGACTTGGGGAAGTTTGAAAAGAAATCCCTGGGTTTTGGAGACCAGAACATGATCTGGTAGGATGCACCCAGGTGGACGTACTATTTGGTTCCTTGGAATTCTCACACCATGATAAAAGGTCATGACTGGGAAGGGACCAATGACCAATTTAAGGTCTTCTAAGAACAGGGGCCAGGGCACAGGATTCTATCATTTGGGTCTAAGGACAGTACTGCATGTCAGGTTGACAGACCTCAATTATCAGGAGGAAATTTGGTTTTGATTCCACAACAGGAACTAGGGATATTAAGTACAGAACTCAGGGGGTTTGTTGGAGTGCTTATTATTGACTCTTTGCACAGTAATTCTCATCAATGCAAAATAGTGACATCACATTAAACAAAGGATCATCTCAAGACTGATAACCTATAGAAGTGAAGTTTAGTTTATCCCACTACATAGAATGTGCTGTTCAGCTAAGTTCCTGATGGAGATAAGAAGAAATAAGGAATATTGTTTTATTAGAATAAGCCTCATAATCAGCCATGCAAGTGGAGATTTTTTAAGTTTATTTTTTATTAAAATATAGTTGATTTATATTTCAGATGTACTGCAAAGTTTGGTTTTATATGTATATATTCTTCAGAATATATATATATATATATACTTCAGATTCATTTTTATCATAGGTTATTACAAGATATTGACTATATTTTCCTGTGCCATAAAATAGGTCCTTGCTGTTTATTTTTTATTTTTTAATAAAAATGTAGTTGATTTTAAATGTTTCATGTATACAGCAAGGTGAGTCAGTTATACATATATATAAATTCTTTTTTGGACTCTTCATTATAAGGTATATAGTTCTTTGTGCTATATAGTAGGTCCTTTTATTTATCTGCTTTATATATAGTAGTGTGTATCTGTTATTGGAGAAGGAAATGGCAACCCACTCCAGTGTTCTTGCCTGGAGAATCCCAGGGACGGGGGAGCCTGGTGGGCTGCCATCTCTGGGGTCGCACAGAGTCAGACACGACTGAAGCGACTCAGCAGCAGCAGCAGCAGTATGTATCTGTTAGCCCCAAATTCCAAATTTACTCCTCCTTCCCTTTCCCCTTGGGTAACCGTAAGTTTGTTTTCTATGAGTCTATTTCTGTTTTGTAAATAAACTCATTTGTATCATTTTTTTAAATTCCACGTATAAGTTATATTCTATGCTATTTGTCTTTCTCTGACTTACTTCACTTAGTATCATAATCTCTAGATCCATCCATGTTGTGAAATGGCATTGTTTCATTTTTTAAAGCTGAGTAATATTCCATCATATATATATGTGTATATATATATATATACATGTATATACACAATATGTGTTTATATATACACACACACCATATCTGCTTTATTCATTCATCTGTTGATGGACATTTAGGTTGATTCCATGATTGACTATTGTAAATAGTGCTGCTTTGAATTAGAGTTTTCTACAGATACTTGCCCAGGAATGGGATTGCTATTTCATATGTATATTTGTATATTTCATAACTCTACATTTCATTTTCTAAATCAGCTTCATACTGTTCTCCATAGTGGCTGCACCAACTCACATCCCCACCAACAGTATAGGAGGATTCCCTTTTCTCTACACCCTCTCTAACACTCATTCTTTATAGACTTTTTGATAATGGCCATTCTGAAAAGTGTGAGGGTTTGATTTGCTTTTACTAATAATTAGCAATACTGAGCAGCTTTTCATGTGCCTACTGGCTATCTGTATGAATCTTTGGGGAAATATCTATTCAGGTCTTCTGCTCATTTTTTCATTGGCTTGATTTTCTTTATATTGAGCTGAATGAGTCGTTTGTTAATTTTGGAACTTAATCTTTTGTCAGTATCATCATTTGCAAGCATTTTCTCCCATTCTTTAGGTTTTCTTTTCTTCTTTTTTTTTTTTTTGTTTGTTTGTTTTCCTTGGCTGTGCAAAAGTTTATAAGTTTGATTAGGTTCCATTTGTTTATTTTTGTTTTGCTTTCTATCTTGGAGATGGGTCCAAAATTATATTGCTATGATTTTTATCAAAGAGTGTCTTGCCTATGTTTTCCTCTAGAATTTTTATAGTGTCCAGTCTTATGTTTAGGCCTGTAATCCATTTTGAATTTATTTTCATAATCGGTATTAGAGAATGTTCTAATTTCATTCTTTTCCATGTACCTGTCCAGATTTCCCAGCACCATTTATTGAAGTGACATGTCTTTGCTCCATTGTATATTTTTACCTCCTTTGTTATAGATTAATTTACCATAAGTATATGGATTTATTTCTGGGCTGTCTATCCTGTTCCATTGATCTAAGTGTCTGCTTTTGTACCAGGACCATACTGCTTTGCAAAGTAGTCTGAAGTCAGAGAGCATGATCCCTCCAGCTCAATTCTTTCTCAAGATTGTTTTGGCTTTTCAGAATCATTTGTGTCTCCCTACAAGTTTTAAGACTTTTTGTTCCAGTTCTGTGAAAAATGCCATTGATAATTTAATAAAGAGAGTATCGAATCTATATTGCCTTGGGTAGTATGGTCATTTTAACAATGCTGATCCTTCCAATCCAATATATCTTTGCATCTATTTTTATAATCTTCAATTTCTTTCATCAGAGTATTATACTTTTCAGAGTACAAGGTTTTTGCCTTGTTAGGTAGGTTTATTCCTAGATATTTTATTCTTTTTGATGAGATGTAAATGGAATTGTTTGCTTAACTTCTCTTTCTGAAATTTTGTTGTTCATGTAGGGAAAAGCAACATATTTCTGCGGATTAATTGTGTATTCTTCAACTTTACCAACGTCATTGATAAACTCTAGTAATTTTCTAGTGGTGCTTTTAGGATTTTCTGTGTATAGTACCATGTCATCTGAAGACAGTGACAATTTTACTACTTCTTTTCCAAATTTCTTTTCTTTTCTTTTCTTTTCTTCTCTGATTGCTGTGGATAAAACTTCCAAAGCTATGGTAAAGAAAAGTAGGCATCCTTGTCTTCTTCCTAATCTTAGGGAGAATACTTTCAGTTTTTCACCATTAGTATGATATTAGCTCTTGGTTTGTCATATATGGCCTTTATTATGTTAAGGTATGTTTCCTCTATACCCACTTTCTGGAGAGCTTTTTATCATAAATGGATTTTAAACTATATTGAAAGCTTTTTTCTGCATCTATTAAGATGCTCACATGATTTTTTTCTTCTATTTGTGAATGTGATTATCACATTGATTGGTTTGTGGATATTAAAAATTCTTGCAACCCTGAGATAAATCCCACTTGACCATAACAAATGATCTTTTTAATATATTGTTGGATTCACTTAGCTAGTATTTTGTTGAAGATCTTTGCATCTATGTTCATCCATGTCCTGTAGTTTTCTTTTTTGTTATCATTGTCTGGTTTTGGTATCAGGGTAATGCTAGCATTATAGAATGAGTTTAGTAGCATTGTTTCCTCTATTTTTTAAATAGTTCCTGAACGATAGGTGTTAACTCTTTTTTTAATTTAAATTTATTTATTTAATTGGAGGCTAATTACTTTACAATATTGTATTGGTTTTGCCATACATCAACGTGAATGAGCCACGGGTGTACACATGTTCCCCATCCTGAACCCCCCTCCTACATCCCTCCATGTACCATCTCTCCAGGTCATCCCAGTGCACCAGCCCCAAGCATCCTGTATCCTGCATCAAACCTGGACTGGTGATTCATTTCTTATATGATATTATACATGTTTCATTGCCATTCTCCCAAATCATCCCACCCTCTCCCTCTCCCACAGAGTCCAAAAGACTCTTCTATACATCTGTGTCTCTTTTGTTGTCTCACATACAGGGTTATTGTTACCATCTTTCTAAATTCCATATATATGCGTTAGTATACTGTATTGGTGTTTATCTTTCTGGGTTACTTCACTCTGTATAATAGGCTCCAGTTTCATAAAAAGAATATTGGCTGAATAACACTCCACTGTGTATATGTACCACGGTTTTCTTATCCATTCGTCTGCTGATTGACATCTAGGTTGCTTCCATGTCCTGGCTATTATAAACAGTGCTGTGATGAACATTGGGGTACACGTGTCTCTTTCAATTCTAGTTTCCTTGGTGTTATGCCCAGCAGTGGGATTGCTGGGTCATAAGGCAGTTCTATTTCCAGATTTTTTTTAAGGAATCTCCACACAGTTCTCCATAGTGGCTGTACTAGATTTCATTCCCACCAACAGTGTAAGAGGGTTCCCTTTTCTCCACACCCTCTCCAGCATTTATTGCTTGTAGACTTTGGATAGCAGCCATTCTGAGGAGTGTGAAATGGTACCTCATTGTGGTTTTGATTTGCATTTCTCTGATAATGAGTGATGTTGAGCATCTTTTCATGTGTTTGTTAGCCATCTGTATGTCTTCTTTGGAGAAATGTCTATTTAGTTCTTTGGCCCATTTTTTGATTGGGTCGTTTATTTTTCTGGAGTTGAGCTGCAGGAGTTGCTTGTATATTTTTGAGATTAGTTGTTTGTCAGTTGCTTCATTTTCTATTATTTTCTCCCATTCTCAAGGCTGTTTTTTCACGTTGCTTACAGTTTCCTTTGTTGTGCAGAAGCTTTTAATTTTAATTAGGTACCATTTGTTTATTTTTGTTTTTATTTCCAATATTCTGGCAGGTGAGTCACAGAGGATCCTGCTGTGATTTAGGTCGGACAGTGTTGGATTAAGAAGATGCAAGAAAGGTTTAACAAGAAACTAGAAGAAATATTAAAAAGAGTCAATATATAATGAATAATGCAATAAATGAGACCAAAACCACTCAGTTCAGTTCAGTCTCTCAGTAGTGCCCAACTCTTTGCGACCCCATGAACTGCAGCACATCAGGCCTCCCTGTCCATCACCATCTCCCAGAATTCACTCAGACTCATGTCCATCAAGTCAGTAATGCCATCCAGCCACCTCATCCTCTGTCGTCCCTTTTCCTCCTGCCCCCAATCCCTCCCAGCATCAGAATCTTTTCCAATGAGTCAACTCTTTGCATGAGGTGGTCAAAGTATTGGAGTTACAGCTTTAGCATCATTCCTTCCAAAGAAATCCCAGGGCTGATCTCCTTCAGAATGGACTGGTTGGATCTCCTTGTAGCCCAAGGGACTCTCAAGAGTCTTCTCCAACACCACAGTTCAAAAGTATCAATTCTTCAGTGCTCAGCTTTCTTCACAGTCCAACTCTCACATCCACACATGACTACTGGAAAAACAATAGCCTTGACTAGACGGACCTTTGCTGGCAAAGCAATATCTCTCCTTTTTAATATGCTGTCTAGGTTGGTCATAACTTTCTTTCCAAGGAGTAAGTGTCTTTTAATTTCATGGCTGCAATCACCATCTGCAGTGATTTTGGAGCCCCCCAAAATAAACCCTGACACTGTTTCCACTGTTTTCCCATCTATTTCCCATGAAGTGATGGGACCTGATGCCATGATCTTCATTTTCTGAATGTTGAGCTTTAAGCCAACTTTTCAACTCTCCTCTTTCACTTTCATCAAGAGGCTTTTTAGTTCCTCTTCACTTTCTGCCATAAGGGTGGTGTCATCTGAATATCTGAAGTTATTTATATTTCTCCCAGCAATCTTGATTCCAGCTTGTGGTTCTTCCAGTCCAGCGTTTCTCATGATGTACTCTGCATAGAAGTTAAATAAGCAGGGTGACAATATACAGCCTTGACATACTCCTTTTCCTATTTGGAACCAGTCTGTTGTTTCATGTCCAGTTGTAACTGTTGCTTCCTGACCTGCATATAGATTTCTCAAGAGGCACATCAGGTGGTCTGGTATTCCCATCTCTCTCAGAATTTTCCACAGTTGATTGTGATCCACACAGTCAAAGGCTTTGGCATAGTCAATAAAGCAGAAATAGATGTTTTTCTGGAACTCCCTTGCTTTTTCCATGATCCAGCAGATGTTGGCAATTTGATCTCTGGTTCCTGTGCCTTTTCTAAAACCAGCTTGAACATCTGGAAGTTCATGGTTCATGTATTGCTGAAGCCTGGCTTGGAGAATTTTGAGCATTACTTTACTAGCATGTGAGATGAGTGCAATTGTGCAGTAGTTTGAGCATTCCTTGACATTCCCTTTCTTTGGGATTGGAATGAAAACTGCCCTTTTCCAGTTCTGTGGCCACTGCTGAGTTTTCCAAATTTGCTGGTATATTGAGTGTGGCACT
This sequence comes from Oryx dammah, assembly GCF_014754425.2. Lineage (NCBI taxonomy): Eukaryota > Metazoa > Chordata > Mammalia > Artiodactyla > Bovidae > Oryx > Oryx dammah. Next base: position 74,395,480 of record NW_024070210.1, on the reverse strand, counting down.
TTCACAGCATCATCTTTCAGGATTTGAAATAGCTCTACTGGAATTCGGTCACCTCCACTAGCTTTGTTCATAGTGATGTTTTCTAAGGCCCACTTGACTTCACATTCCAGGATGTCTGGCTCTAGGTGAGTGATCACATCGTCGTCATTATCTTTGTCATGAAGATCTTTTTTGTACAGTTCTGTATTTTTGCCACCTCTTCTTGATATCTTCTGCTTCTGTTAGGTCCATACCATTTCTGTCCTTTATCGAGCCCATCTTGGCATGAAATGTTCCCTTGGTATCTCTAATTTTCTTGAAGAGATCTCTAGTCTTTCCGATTCTGTGGTTTTCCTCTTCTCTTTGCATTGATCGCTGAGGAAGGCTTTCTTATCTCTCCTTGCTATTCTTTGGAACTCTGCATTCAGATGCTTATATCTTTCCTTTTCTCCTTTGCTTTTTGCCTCTCTCCTTTTCACAGCTATTTGTAAGGCCTACCCAGACAACCATTTTGCTTTTTTGCATTTCTTTTCCATGGGGATGGTCTTGATCCCTGTCTCCTGTACAATGTCATGAACCTCAGTCCATAGTTCATCAGGCAATCTATCTATCAGATCTAGTCCCTTAAATCTATTTCTCACTTCCACTGTATAACCATAAGGGATTTGATTTAGATCATACCTGAATGGTCTAGTGGTTTTCCCTACTTTCTTCAGTTTAAGTCTGAATTTGGTAATAAGGAGTTCATGATCTGAGCCACAGTCAGCTCCTGGTCTTGTTTTTGTTGACTGGATAGAGCTTCTCCATCTTTGGCTGCAAAGAATATAATCAATCTGATTTCGGTGATGACCATCTGGTGATGTCCATGTGTAGAGTCTTCTCTTCTGTTGTTGGAAGAGGGTGTTTGCTGTGACCACTGCATTCTCTTGGCAAAACTGTATTAGCCTTTGACTCTGGAGGCAACAAATAGTAGAATAATGGAGGCAGAATATAAGGTTAGGGAAGTAGAAGATAGAATGGTAGAAATAAATGAATTAGAGAGGTGTTAACTCTTCTCTAAATGTTTGATAAAATTTACTTGTGACGCCATCTGGTTCTGGACTTTTCTTTGTTGGGAGTTTTCAAAATACTGATTTAATTTCTGTACTGGTAATTGATCTGTTCATATTTTCTACTTCTTCCTGGTTCAGCTTTGGGAGATAGTAACTTTCTAAGAATTTGTCCATTTCTTCTAGGTTGTCCATTTTTTTGGCATAAAGTTGTTTTGAAGTAGTCTCTTATGATTGTATTTCTGCTGTGTGGGTTGTAACTTGAGTGTACTATTTTTTACCCTGGCAGGATACAAAATTGAAGATTGAAATTTTTGTCTTATTACCTAACAATCACATTGTCCTGAAGTACTTGTCAAAAAAAGTTTGTTGTCGGTATTTTCAGATACATACATATAGGTACAGATGTAAATAGAGATAGACATAGAGATATTTATTGCACAAGATCATACTACGTGTGCTATTTTACTAGTCACAGTTCCATTCAATAATGTGTATGGTGTCCTTAACTGTATAGAATTCGAGCTTGTTTTTAGTGACTTCAGAGGATTTAACTGTATGGATACATCATAATTTTTTAAATTTATCATCAGTTGGTATCTGTTTCATTCACTTTTAAGCTTTATTCACTGAACTTCTGTGTTGCTAAATCTTTATACACATCCATGTGCTTAGTCATTCAGGCATGTCTGACTCTTTGCAACCCCAAGAAATGTAGCCCAAAAAACTCCTCTGTCCATGGGGGTTCTCCAGGCAAGAATATTGGAGTCGGTTGCCATGCCCTCCTCCAGGGGACCTTCCCAACTCAGGGATCAAACCCAGGTCTCCTGCATTGCAGGAGGATCCTTTACTGTCTGTACCACCAGAGAAGCCCATATATCTCCATAGTCAGTCAATATAAGATTGAATAAAAATTAAGTCACATATGTTCTTCTGCTATCTAAACTATAACAGAAAAATTAATATGAGTAGAGTTAGTTTTTGAGTTAATATTTATCTATTTTGAGTTTATTTCTAATGGGTGATTACCAATATTTATAAAATTTTCAACAAAATGGCACAGAAATATTTTGTACTATTATATACAAAATATTCCACTTTTGTCTCCCTCTTTCTCTCTAGTGTCTTATTATGAGTTTTTTGATTCTTTGGTTGCTCTGGTCAAACCAATTAGTTCTCTAGGGGCAAAGTCCCATGATCCGTGAGCTCCTTCTAAACTGTTTTTGCACTATCATTTGGTCACTGTTCTCTCAAGCTGTAAATGGCTTCCTTCTAATGTAATTCTTCTTATGGAAGAATTTTATATGGCATTTTGTTTTGTGGAACATAGGAAAATCTCAAACTCTTCTCTTTATACAGGTAAAATGGAAGTATGGAAATAAATTTGACAATGCAAAGAGTGCCTTAATTTCAGGCATAATTTTTGTTGTCATAAGTACTATAAATAATAGTAATTTCCTTAAGTTTATGAGTGTTATCCTAAAGCAAAGTAAATAGCATCCAGGATAAGGAATTGAATGATACAAAGAATAATTGTACAAAAGTTTATTGACACACTGGAAAAGGCTAACTGACCGTGACTTTTAGTTAGTATCACATTGTTCTTAGGGTAATGTGAAAGATATTTTAAAAGGTCAGATGGTTTTGTAATATTTTGGATTCAGTGTTTGGTACAATCAATCACATTTACAGTCAACAGCAATCAGTTCATTCATGCTGATTAAAAATGCTTCTCACCATCTGCCACATAATAAACAAGCAGTAAAAATTAATGACACTTGAAAATATTTTTTAAAAGGTAATTGTGTTTTTCTCTCCATTAGCTTTGCAAAAGAAAGGTGTATAAACTGATCATATTCTGTGAAAAAGGGAAGCAATTTATTATGAACTCAAATTTATAAGGTGGGAAAGGATTACATAAATATCTCAATAGAAATAAAAGGTATTGAAACCAAGAGATACAAAGCTGAATAAATAATTTCCAGTGTAATGGCACTTTAAAATACGATGTGGAAAAAAATTTTAAACACTTAAAACTACCAAGAGCTTGAATTTGTTTTCCTGGTCTCTTGGTTATAAATAGATTATTTTGTAAGCTTAAGGAGAACAAAGAAAGGTTTAGAGAAAGTTAAAAAATGAAATTTGGGGGATGTAGGTGAAAGAGGGAAAGTGAAAAACAAGTCCTAGGAGGAAATTTTTAAAGGTAATGAGTTTGCTGAATCTGAAAACAGAAAGCTAAGGGATTACTTAATTTGTTGATTTATGTACATAAAGGTTATTTGAAAAGGTCACAGAATTATCTATATTTACCATAGTTATAGAAAGTAAAAGTAGAGATGGTCTTAAATTAGAGGAGGCAGTGTTTTACTTGGTTGTAAAGAAGGTTTTGTAGCAATTTGAAAAAAAAATTTGAGCCGAGGACATTGTTAAGCTCACAATATTTTAAATTGAGGGAGAAACATATAAATTATGATTTAGGTTAATATTTTGCTTAAATTGAACACCTGTACATAGATCGCTTTCAATTTGGTGACTATTGTTTGAAACTTCAGTTACCAATATTTCCTTCATCTGTAAAGGATTAAATGTCTGGCAATCTGTTTGAAGGGTTAATCAATTCTCCATGGAACAAAAAAAAAAGACTAATCACAACAGAGGGCAAGGCATTATGCCTTGGTTTTCGAATTACGGGTATCTAACGAATTTAAAAACACAGGCATAGCTAATTTGTTTAAGAAAAATTATTTCAAAGCATAGCCAATAGGCAAAAGATTTTAGAACACCTTCATTCAGTTTTCCCCTGTATTTGATGACTTTTAGGTGAATAAAGTCTCCATCTAGAATCGTCTCTATACTTTTGCTCTGGACTGAGATCGGGATCCTGTCTCAAGTGACTTTAAAACTGTGATGACCCAAACTTTTCAAATTTTTACATTCCTTGACATTTGGATAGATACACCTAAGTTCCATATTTATATCTCATTCTGCTTTAAATTCACCTTTCCTAAAGTTCTTGGTTCTTGCCTAGTTGATAGGGATTGCAGAGTCAAAAGGCAAATAAATTCACAGCTGTATGAACATAGCTGATAAAAGCTTATTAAGAAAGTCTTACCATCTGCCAGGCTGAGTCCCTTCACTGTTCACCTGAGAGTACCAAATTGTTAATCAGCTAATACTCCAATACAAAATACAAAGTTTAAAGTTAAAAATAAAAGAAATTCTCCCCAGAGCCTTAGTACTAAAAGACACCTATAATTGTTTATAATTACAGAATTTCTGAAGACTGGGTTGAGAAAGTACTGCAAATTACATCTCATTAACTACTTTTCAATTAATTTAAAGTAAGACTTATCCTTCTTTGTCATAATACACATGAAAAGTGAAAGTGAAGTCACTCAGTTGTGTCCAACTCTTTGCAACCCTATGGACTGTAGCCCACCAGGCTCCTCCTCTGTCCATGGGATTTTTCCAGGCAAGAATACTGTAGCCCTCCAGGGTCCTCTGTCCATGGGATTTTCCAGGCAAGAACTCTGGAGTGGGTTGCCATTTTCTTCTCCAGGGATCTTCCTGACCCAGGGATTGAACTCAGGTGTCCCACATTGCCAGCAAAGTCTTTACCCTCTGAGCTACCAGGGAATCCATTATATATATACTTTCTTAATTTTTTTCACCCTTATTAGATTTTCCTTTTATTTCTTCTTTTTCCTTAAGTCTTCTTTACTTTTACAATTCCTTATTTTCTATTATTCTTGGTTGCTTAGGAGCTATGCACAGGTTCCTTACTCATCTTCCTTAATTATATAATTATATGTACCTTGCCCTGCCTCTTGAGAAACCGATATGCAGGTCAGGAAGCAACAGTTAGAACTGGACATGGAACAACAAACTGGTTCCAAATAGGAAAAGGAGTACGTCAAGGCTGTATACTGTCACCCTACTTATTTAACTTATATGCAGAGTACATCATGAGAAACGCTGGGCTGGAAGAAGCACAAGCTGGAATCAAGATTGCCGGGAGAAATATCAGTAACCTCAGCTATGCAGATGACACCACCCTTATGGCACAAAGTGAAGAGGAACTAAAAAGCCTCTTGATGAAAGTGAAAGAGGAGCGTGGAAAAGCTGGCTTAAAGCTAAACATTCAGAAAACTAAGATCATGGCATTTGGTCCCATCACTTCATGGGAAATAGATGGCGAAAGAGTGGAAACAGTGTCAGACTTTATTTTGGGGGGCTCCCAAATCACTGCAGATGGTGACTGCAGCCATGAAATTAAGACGCTTACTCCTTGGAAGAAAAGTTATGACCAACCTAGACAGCATATTCAAAAGCAGAGACATTATTTTGCCAACAAAGGTGCGTCTAGTTAAGGCTATGGTTTTTCCAGTAGTCATGTATGGATGTGAGAGTTGGACTGTGAAGAAACCTGAGCACCGAAGAATTGATGCTTTTGAACTGTGGTGTTGGAGAAGACTCTTGAGAGTCCCTTGGACTGCAAGGAGGTACAACCAGTCCATCCTAAAGGAGATCAGTCCTGGGTGTTCATTGGAAGGACTGATGCTGAAGCTCCAATACTTTGACCACCTCATGTGAAGAGTTGACTCATTGGAAAAGACCCTGATGCTGGGAGGGGTTGGGGGCAGGAGGAGAAGGGGACGACAGAGGATGAGATGGCTGGATGGCATCACCGACTCGATACACATGAGTTTGAGTAAATTCCGGGAGTTGGTGATGGACAGGGAGGCCTGGTGTGCTGCGATTCATGGGGTCGCAAAGAATCGGACATGACTGAGCGACTGAACTGAACTGAACTGAATTATATTCATATTTAATTCCTGATATATTTACATAGCTCTTTTATGTAGAGGTATCATTCTAAGTTGGGGATGTGTGGATAACTATACAGGTGTAGTCCTTAACTTTCTGGGAGTCACAATCTAACTGGACATGAGAACAAACAAACAAGCAAAAAAATCAGTGAACTACATTTATAGTACTATTAAAAAAATGCAGTGTTTCTTAGAAAGAAAATATATTTAATCTTCACAAGATGGTTTTTAGTTTGATTTCTAAAAGAATGCATGTGAATAAGCGTATCCAACTCTTTAACTGCAATCTGCCAGGCTTCTCTGTCCATGGAATTCTCCAGGCTAGAATACTGGAGTGGCTAACCACTCCCTTCTCCAGGGGATCTTCCCAACCCAGAGATCAAGCCGGGTCTCCTGCACTGCATGCAGATTCTTTACCATCTGACCATGAGGGAAGCCCCTAAACAATATGAATATTATATTCTCCAATTATTATATAGAAGGAGATAATTATAACATGTAATGAAATATCTTTAGGCATGGAAATTTGATATTATCTCCTGGCCAGTACCATTTTATTTTCTTATTATTAATTTATGTTTTATATTAAGCACTATTATAGATGTGTGAAAAAAGAAAAAATAACATTTACTGTATATTTACCTATAGTAGGCATACATTGAATGCACTATTGCAAAACTTTAATTATTTAATCATTATTCAAATGATTTTATACCCCAAATTGCTCTGAGGAGTTAGTATTATTAATTGTAATCTTATGGATAAATGAGGGTTCAAGAACTTACCCAAAATTACCTTGTCAGTAACTGAAGTGCAGTTTAAATCTTGATTTACAGAATCCAAAGGACATATTCCTTCCACTGTGCTCTGTTGCTCCTGTAACTAAAACTAGAATTACAAGATATTGTGATAAATTCTTACATAGAGGTTTGAACAAGATACTTTTTGCTATTGCATGATGCCCTTCACAGTTTTAAGCTTCACAGACTATGTGCTAAGTACTTTAGGGCAGTACTTCTCAAAGTATCTTTGGTGAAGAATCAGGTATTCTTCTTCAGTCCTTCATGGACTGACATTTTAACAAATGCAAAATTTTATACTTGTTTGCTATCCTGTGAAATTTCTAGAGAATTTTCTAAACACTCAATTTCTGCACCTAACATGATGCAGACTTGTAACAGTTTGTGGACCTGCACCTCTAGGTGGATCAGTTTTCATTGCTTCAAGGAATCTAAATATGAATAAATCATAATCCCTGCCTTCCAGAAGCTTACAGCCTATGAGGTGAGTTAGACCAGTACTCAGTTTACTAAAATACAAGAAATAGTAAAATAAATGCTTGTAGTATAAAATAAGACCTCACAAATATGGTTAAAGTTTAATAGAACTTGAAGACAAATATCTTCCAGAGATGGGGAGTCAAAAGGAAGGCTCTGTCTATGAGAATAAGGCTTGTATTCTTAAAAGTTGATGGAAGAATTGAGAAGTGATGAAGAGTATGTGTGATTGGAGCTAGCCTATATTAGTTTTGAACCAAAAGTCAAGAATTTCAGGTTGAATTCCTATTACCCATGTTGACAGATCTTGTATGACATGAATAACATCATAGCATCTACCCTAGAAGGAAGCAGAGTGGTATTAAATACAGAGAAAATTTGGTAGTTATGCTAATAATTTAAATTCTAGTAATAATAAAGTAAGACTTCATAGATGCAATCAATGTTTAAGTAATATTGAAGATGAATGTGTTCCCAGAGGTAGGGACAAGGATGGAGGAGATAGATCTTTCTACTGGATGAAGGTTTATAAGGCTTTAAAGACATTGCAATAGTGATTAGTGTTATATGACTGGGCAGATCATAATAGTTTTGAACCCAAAATCAAAAAGATTTGGGGTTGAATGCATGTTACTCATGTTTATTTTCTAGTGTCTCATGAGTAATACAGTGTATCAACCCATGAAGGAAGAAAAGGGTATTAAATGCAGGGATAAGCTGGTGGCAAGAACAGCTTCCATATAACAGCCACCAGTTTTACTGTGTAAACACGGTTTAGAGGTCATGAGCATTTTAGATCAGTTTTCATGCTAATATGTAAATTGGCTTTCATAACTTTGACCTTTCTTCTTCAAATTCATCAATACAATTGTTATAATTTGTATTTTTTCCTACTGTCCTCCTTCAGATAACAATGCTACCAAAGTCCATGGAGGGAGCAAATCAGTCTGTGGTATCAGAGTTTCTGTTCCTGGGACTCACCAACTCCTGGGAAATGCAACTTCTCCTCTTTGTGTTCTCCACATTTTTCAAGGCAAGCATGATGGGAAACTCCCTCATTATACTCACTGTGACTTGTGACCCTCACTTACACTCTCCCATGTACTTTCTGTTGGCCAGCCTCTCCTTCACTGACATGGGTGTTTCTTCTGTCACTTCTCCCAAGATGATTTATGATCTTTTCAGAAAACGTAAAGTCATCTCCTTTAGTGGCTGCATCACTCAGATCTTCTTCATCCATGTCATTGGTGGTGTGGAGGTGGTGCTGCTCATTGCCATGGCCTTTGACAGGTACGTTGCCATATGTAAGCCTCTCCATTATCTGACCATCATGAGCCCACGACTATGCATCTCCTTTTTAGTGGCTGCCTGGATGATCGGCCTCATCCACTCCACAGTTCAACTGGTTTTTGTGGTAAACTTACCCTTCTGTGGACCTAATGTGTTGGACAGCTTTTACTGTGACCTTCCTCGGTTGATCAAACTTGCCTGCATAGACACATAGAGTCCATGGTCACAGCCAACAGTGGGTTCATCTCTATTGGCTCCTTCTTCATTCTGATCGTCTCCTATATCGTCATCATTCTCACTGTTCAGAAACAGTCTTCAGGTGGTTCATCCAAGGCTCTGTCCACACTTTCAGCTCACATCACTGTAGTAGTCTTGTTCTTTGGTCCTTTGATATTTGTCTACATGTGGCCATCTCCCTCTATACACCTGGATAAGTTTCTGGCCATCTTTGATGCAGTTCTCACTCCTTTCCTGAATCCAGTCATTTACACACTCAGGAATCAAGAAATGAAGGTTGCAATGAGGAGGGTATGCAGACAGTTAGTGAGTAATAGAAAGATTTCTTAAGTGATGCCTGTATTGTAAAGGTCCCTTGTTGATTATTGACGGTCATTACTGATGATCAAACTCAGAAGCTTTTGATTGTTCTACCTTAATTTAATAATGCACACTAATATCAAGTCTATTTTGTCTTTCACTTAGGAGGGAGTGACATTCACTTCTGAAGAGACAGGTGTTACATATTAAGTATTTATAATCAAAGATTATAGTAATCTTGAGCCTCAGTTCCTAAGGAATAATATTCATATGAAGTAACTATTAGAAATACAAAACAAGTAAACTTCTTTATGGCCTTGAGAACAGGAGAACATGTCTCTCTCCTTTTAACAGGAGCCCTTCTCAGAGACAGGAATTCCTACCAGCACCTAGCAGGTGACTTGCTAAATGAGGACTGAAATGAGTCTTCATATTAAATGCTGCAACTTTCCCACATTCTACCCTTCCTTGGGTCTCTGCCAGGGCTGTGCAACAGGGCAGACTCTTCAAGAGCAAACACACAGTCTGAGAACATACATGTAGGAACCCAGTGGTCACACAACTTTGGGTAGAAGCCACAGAAGTTGTTCTTGGAATAAAAAGATCTGGGAAACACCAGGTTTTTTCTCTGTGATTAGTGTTATTCTACTTGAACCCATTACATTTCCTTCCTTTTTTCTTCCTCTATCTTCCTCTTCGTTTTTCTTCAGCCACTTATGGGCTCTGGGCTAGGAAAAATTTTCTCCCTTTCCCTCTCCTTTCTCAGGCCTTTCTTCCTTCTCTTTCTTCCCACCCTGTTATTCATCCCTGTTTCCCCTGCCCTGCATTTGCTGCTCTGTCCACTTCTAACTTCTCTTACTGATGTCCCTTTTTAATTGCTCTATTATAGTTAGTATAAGTCACCAACTCAACACATTTCATGTCTGAAGGATTTATTATTCTTCAGGAGTTCAGCTGTTGAGTGTGATTGAAGGGAAAATAAAAGGCAAGGGGAGGGTCTCTTATAGAAGTGATTTTCATACTTTTTGACAGTGATTCATAGTAAGAAATATAGTATACATTGTAGTACATACAATACCCCATCCCCATAAAGGACTGAACTAAGGTTTAACATAGCAATATTTATATTTATGAAATTTTGCTTTCCTTTCATTTTCTTCCTACTAAGAATTGTTTAAAACACACTTTGTGAGTTGTTTACAGAATCTCTGATTACTAAGAAAATTAAACAGAAGTAGAGCATTACATTCACTGCTTCTAGTTAAAAGCAGAATAAATATACCAAGATCAATGTGTTATGTCATTCTAACAGACATCCAAAATCTAGTCTTGCTTTAATATAATATTTAATAGTATAGCACTTCTAAATTTATTTAAATAAGCCTATCAAACCTTTACTGTGCAAATGTCAAAACTAATATATATCATTGCTTCAATTTAGCTCATTATTTGAAATTATATATATGCATATATAATTATATGATATATATTCAAAGCAAATAAAATTTGCTTCCTAAAAACCATCTATAGCTCTCTATATCCATTCAGGTCTTCTTTTATAAGTACACATCAACAATACCTTCTTTTTATTGAAAACACAGTGCATTATTTGTAGTGAAAGAAAAATCATGCCTTGATTAGCACAATTTTAATATACCAAACTCTTATTAAGGCAAATTATACATTTGATTCTTGGTGTCTATACTTAGTATTCTTTAGTACTAAAAATGATTACATGCATGTATCGAACCCATTCAGTTTTGTTGTTTACTATCCATTTTCAATTTCTGGAATAACATTTTATCTTAGGATAAATGTACCCTTTTTCCCCTTGATAGTTTTTGGTCATGTTAATTCTAGTATATCCTCAGTCACCCATATTAATTATTACTTTTAACCAACATAAGCAATTTATATTCCACTGAGAGTTCTTGAAGGAGAATAAAGGAGAATTGTCATATACAATCATTTTAGTAAACTAGCAAAACTCATGAACACACTAATATAGCCCCCAACAGACACACACACACATTCTGTCCACATTTTCTTATAGGTAGTATAAATGGTATTCTTAAAGTTGCAAAAATGAACATAAAGCAGTAACTTGACCAAAAGATATAGATGCTCAATAAAGATGTAAATAAGTTCTCACACACACCACTGAATGTTTCAACATTCAATCTTTGAATAATTCAAAACTTATTCAAAGAATATCTACTAATTACTATGTTTAATAGTAAACCAAGGTCTTAAAATTGCTGAAGATATTAAACATTTTGTTTAAATAGACACACTACAGAGCTGTCAGAATTATAACTCAAATTGAACACATAAGTTTGCATTTTTTCTAATTCTAAATGCTTATCTTATAATCTTTACTGGTAAGGTTGGAAAGGGTATCTATCACTGTTTTATTAAAAATATAATCAGTTGAATCTGAATTGTCCAAGGATTTATTTTCACTATGTGAATTTGGATTTTCATAGAAAAACACTCTGAGTTAGTCATTTTTATAAGAAATTTTCTGAAAAATCTAGCAAATTTAAAGGGGTAGAAGTTCATTTTTAAAATTTTGCAATATGGGCTGTATTATTGCAGAGTCATGTCAGCCTCTTTTGGAGGCTTTGTACAAAAATTATTAATGTCTCCTTGAGTTGGACTATTTCACATTCACATGAGTTTCTCAATTGCAGAAGTACAGCCACACATAAAGTTCTCATGTTCAAATTTACAACCTTACCTACAGATCAAGAATAGAATCAGATTTACCAAGACATCAAAAGAAGAGACACACACAGGCATTAGATCGCAAATAAACTTTCTACTTACAGAGAAAAAGAGACATATTCTTACACAAATAGATTTTTTTTAATTTTTAGTTAAGTAACAGAGCAAATTCTCTATCACTTCTCATCTGATAGAGAATAGTGTTTGTACTGGTTTGCTAGGGCTGCGATACAGCATGCTACAAAGTGGCTGGCTTGCATAACAGAAATTGTCTCACATTCTGGAGACAGTAACGCCTGACTTCCCTTACTGCTGCCCCTTTTCAATCGCTCTATAGTAGTTATAATTTGCCTCCTCAAACATACTCATGTCTTGAAGAGTTTATTATTCTTTAGGAGCTCAGCTATCTAGTATGAGTGAAGGGAAAATAAATGGCAAGGGTGGGGTTCTGAGGGTACTCAACCCATGATGCTTGCTGATGTCTCTGACCCCAAAGAGGCTCTAGCAGTTCATGGCTTATTGTCACTGCTACTTGAGTAACTGTGAATTTTCTTCCTATATTGCCTAGATGGGCTTTAAGTTGGTGTTTTGTCACCGTCTGCAGGGTGGGAGAGTCTGCACTTAAGTCCCTCAGTTATGACCCTCCGTATCACATCACAATGAGGATAAGGTTGGATTCACGTGGATATTGTGTCTCCATCTTTCCTCATCTCTATGCAGGAGCTGTCAAATCTCCCCTCAGGTCTTCTTCAGGAAAAGTTGCTCTGTATATAGCTTTAGATTTGTTGTGTCCATGGAAGGAGATGAGCTCAGCATCTTCCTATGCTGCCATCTTGCCTTTCTTCCAGTCAGGGAATAACCTTTAGTTGTACACTTCTCTTGGAAGGGAAGATGGCCTATTGTACAGATCATACTAATTTGTGAGGATAATGATTGATTTGTTTCTTTAAGACCTAAGAAAGAACACGAGTATAAATTTTTTATGGTGGAGTCTGAGGAGAAGTATATATGGGTGGACTTCTCAGAAAGGACACAGAGACTGCCCGTGTAAAAGACTATTAGAGATTATTCACTATACAGGAACAAGAAGACTTCCTTCTGTGATGTAAAACAACCTCTTTTCCCAGCTATCCTAGTATTGTTTCACTGGTATCACATACTATTCATTATTCAGTTCAGTTCAATTCAGTCGCTCAGTCACGTCCGACTCTTTGTGACCCCATGAGTCTCAGCACGCCAGGCTTCCCTGTCCATCACCAACTCCTGGAGTTCACTCAGACTCACTTCCATCGAGTCAGTGATGCCATCCAGCCATCTCATCCTCTGTCATCCCGTTCTCCTCCTGCCCCCAATCCCTCCCAGCATCAGAGTCTTTTCCAATGAGTCCACTCTTCCTATGAGGTGGCCAAAGTACTGGAGTTTCAGCTTTAGCATCATTCTCTCCAAAGAAATCCCAGGGCTGATCTCCTTCAGAATGGACTGGTTAATTGGTACTAAACAGTGCTGATAGAAGCATAGTTGAAATCTCTGCATAGATGAAGCAACATGAATTTCCCCCTCACTATGGGTAATCTATCTTTATTGTTGAGTGCCAAAGCTTCCCATGCAGATGTAAAGCTTCCCTGTATGGTGCCACACCTCATCATACTCTCCATAGACTCACTGTCTACCTTTCCTGCAAGTATTAGAGATTTGTCTCCACACTGTGCTGATTTTTCTTTCCCAAATGTGGTGCTGCTGATAGCACTACCATTTGTGGACTTACAGAATACCTTTCTGCCTTAGCTGTTCCTATGGTGTCCCATGCAACTTTGGCTCTGGACATAATTTTATAGGAAATGAAGTGTGATAATAAGCTTACACGTATGGAATTTACTACACTTACCAGAAGCATCTCATTGATGGAGTGGTAGAATGGAGTGAACAACTTTCAAATTTAGGATGCTTCCTATTTGGTGCACAACATAACTTAAGCCAGTGAACAATATATCTTGCCTTCTATCCTAAAGGCAGCATATATGAACTCACGGTATAAAAAGTCACTTTTACAAAGGACCAAATCATTTACAGTGTTATGAACCTCTGTCCGTAGTTCATCAGGCATTCTATCTATCAGAGCTAGTCCCTTAAATCTACTTCTCACTTCCACTTTATAACCATAAGGGATTTGATTTAGGTCATACCTGAATGGTCTAGTGCTTTTCCTTACTTTCTTCAATTTAAGTCTGAATTTAGCAATAAGGAGTTCATGATCTGAGCCACAGTCAGCTCCCAGTCTTGTTTTTGCTGACTGTATAGAGCTTCTCCATCTTGGGCTGCAAAAAATATAATCAATCTGATTTCGGTGTTGACCATCTGGTGATGTCCATGTGTAGAGTCTTCTCTTGTGTTGTTGGAAGAGCATGTTTGCTATGACCAGTGTGTTCTCTTGGCAAAACTCTGTTAGTCTTTGCCTTGCTTCATTCCGTACTCCAAAGCCAAATTTGCCTGTTACTCCAGGTGTTTCTTGACTTCCTACTTTTGCATTCCAGTCCCCTATAATGAAAAGGACATCTTCTTTGGGTGTTAGTTCTAAAAGGTATTATAGATTTTCATAGAACTGTTCAACTTCAGCTTCTTCAGCATTACTGGTTGGGGCATAGGCTTGGATCACCATGATAGTGAATGGTTTGCCTTGGAAATGAACAGAGATCATTCTGTTTTTGAGACTGCATCCAAGAACTGCATTTAAGATTCTTTGGTTGACCATGATGGCTACTCTATTTCTTCTAAGGGATTCCTGCCCGCAGTAATAGACATAATGGTCATCTGAGTTAAATTCACCCATTCCAGTCCATTTTAGTTCGCTGATTCCTAGAATGTCGATGTTCACTCTTGCTATCTCCTGTTTGACCACTTCCAATTTGTCTTGATTCATGGATCTAACATTCCAGGTTCGTATGCAATATTGCTCTTTATAGCATCGGACCTTGCTTCTATCACCAGTCATGTCCACAAATGGGTATTGTTTTTGCTTTGGCTCCATCCCTTCATTCTTTCTGGAGTTATTTCTCCACTGATCTCCTGTAGCATATTGGGCACCTACTGACCTGGGGAGTTCCTCTTTCAATATCCTATCATTTTGCCTTTTCATACTGTTCATGGGGTTCTCAAGGCAAGAATACTGAAGTGGTTTGCCATTCCCTTCTCCAGTGGACCACATTCTGTCAGACCTCTCCACCATGACCCACCCATCTTCGGCGGCCTCATGGGCATGGCTTAGTTTCACTGAGTTAGACAAGGGTGTGGTCCTAGTGTGATTAGATTGGCTAGTTTTCTGTGAGTATGGTTTCAGTGTGTCTGCCCTCTGATGCCCTCTTGCAACACCTGCCATCTTACTTGGGTTTCTCTTAACTTGGATGTGGGGTATCTCTTCACGGCTGCTCCAGCAAAGCACAGCCACTGCTCCTTACCTTGGACAAGGGGTATCTCCTCACCACCGCCCCTCCTGACCTTGAACGTGGAATAGCTCCTCAAGGCCGTCCTGCGCCTGTGCAGCCACTGCTCCTTGGACATGGCATAGCTCCTCCCGGCCGCCTCCCATGACCTCAGACTTGGGTAGCTACAAGAATTGTTAGAGCTCAGCAAATTTGAAAAATACAAGATAATACACACAAAAAAACTGTTAATACAAGGATATAAAGTTGAGAAATAAAATAAGATGATTTAAGTCAAAATAAGGCTCTCCAGCCTGGCAGCTCAAATGGTAAATGCTTGCAATGCAGGAGACCCAGGTTTGATCCCTGGGTCAGAAAGATCCCCTGGTGAAGGAAACAGCAACCCACTCCAGTATTCTTGGCTGGAGAATTCCATGGACAGAAGAGCCTGATGAGCTACAGTCCATAAGGTAGCAAAGAGTTGCACACGACTAAATGACTAACACTTTCACTTTTCACAGCTAGAAGGGATAGTTAGGGAGTTTGGGATTGACATGCACACACTGCTATACTTAAAATGGATAACCAACAAGGACCTATTGTATAGCACAGGGTACTCTACTTAGTCTGTAACAACCTAAACGGGAAAATAATTTGAAAAAGAATATATACATGTTTACATATAATTGAATTACTTTGCTGTACACCTGAAACTATCACAACATTGTAATTCAACTATAAAGAGAAAAAGTGTTAGTCGTTCAGTTGTGTCCGACTCATTGTGACGCTATGTACTGTAGCCACAAGATTCCTCTATCCATGAAATTTTCCAGTCAAGAATACTGGAGTAGGTAGCCATTCCCTTCTCCAAGGAATCTTCCTTAGTGCCACCTGGGAAGCCCTGGAAAGCAGGACAATTATATGCAAAGAATCGGACTGGACTACTCCCTCACATTAGGCACAAAAATAAATTTAAATGGCATTATTTGGGCTTTTTATGACTGAATCATATTCCACTGCATTATATATACCACATGTGCATTATTGATTCTTCTGCTGATGGTCCTTTAGGTTGCTTCCATGTCTTGGCTATTATAAATAGTGCTGTAATGAACACTGTGATGCATGTATCTTTCGAATTGGGCATATATTCAGAGAAAACCACAATTTGAAAAGATACATGTGCCTAAGAATGGCATATGGTAGCTCTATATTTAGTTCAGGTGAGGGAGATTAAGAGGTACAAACTTCCAATTGGAAAATAAATGTCACAGATATGAAATACACTGTGGGGTGAATATAATCAATAACTATGTAGTATCTTTTTATAGTGACATAGCATAACTAATTGCAGTGAATTAAAGAAATATCTAACCATTGTTTCTCATATGATCTGATATTGTGTTGTAAGTCAATTTTATTTCAAAAAAAAAAAAAACTCATAGAAAAATAGATCAGATTTGTGGTTACCAGAGGTGAGGAGTAAGAGGAGGAGAAAATTGATGAAGGCAGTCAAAAGGTACAAACTTCCCCTTATAGGATCAATAAGTACTATAGATCATAAAGTACATGATAAATATAATTAACACTTTTCTGTGTTATATGTGAAAATTATTAAGAGAGCAAATCCTTACAATTCTGATCATAAGGAAAAATTGTCCTTCTACTGCTTCAATTTTGTATTTATATGAGATGATGGATATTCACTAAACTTATTGTGACAATTGTTTCACCATATATGTAGATCAAATCTTTGTGCTATACACCTTAAACTTATACTGTGCTTTATGTAAATTATATCTGGAATAAATAAAGAATAAAACTAGAAGAAGAAAAACAAGAAATTTGCTAAATAACTAATGTATGGAACCAGTATGCAAACTTGGGTACATTGAAGTGCTAGTATGTTCTATGGGCCTATTGCATGTTTCATAAAGAAAACAATTAAATCACTGGCAAGAGAAAAATAAATTTCTAAAGTTGTAACCATGTTTCAGCCCAATTATGGCACAGGTCAGAATCATAGAATTAGTGAAATCAAGACTTATGAAGGCCATTTACAGGCAGGATTCATTCACTCTTAGGAACTTAAAGGCAGATATCATATATCTCTTACATATGGGATCTAAAAAAGGATACAAGTGAACTTATCTACAAAACAGAAATAGAATTACAGATATAGAAAACAAACTCATGGTTACCAATGGGGAAAGAGAGGAAGGACAAGTTGGGAGATTGGGACTGACATATATACACTACTATATATAAAATAAATACTATATATCAAATAAAATAGATAATAATAAGGATCTACTGTACAGCACAGAAAACTCTGTAATGGCTTATATGGGAAAACAATCTAAAAAAGAGTGGAAATATATATATATATGTATAATTGATCCACTTGCTGTACAGCAGAAACTAATGCAACATTATAAATCAACAATACTTCAATACAAATAAAAAACACTTGATTGCAATCAGCTTTCAATTTTGTTGTTCTCTCATTAGTGAGCTAAATAAATAATTTATATGAATCATGTTTTAAACTTCTTGAAAATGATGATTTGATCATTTTGGAGGCTCATCAAGATATCCAAGTGGACACATCTTCTGAATTCAATATATTTTATTTCCAAAACAATACCCTTATAGGGACATTTAAGCCCAGACACATCTCTTCCTAGTTTCCAGGGTGGATCTGAAGCAGAGTGAAAGTTTACCTTCACAGACACTGATCTCTGTTTTGTTTTCTGCTTTGGTAGTTTTTTTGCCATTGATTTGTTTGTTTCTGGTCTTGGTCAAGTTTGGTTCCAGTCCTGGTTTATACAGGGCTGATAGATTATTCCACACTGGTGGTAACATAGATTGTGAATTTCATTTCATAATCTGGACATTTGGCAATCTCTACTAAGATGGTTGAAAAGCAGAGATATTACTTTGCCAACAAAGGTCCGTCTAGTCAAAGCTATGGTTTTTCCAGTGGTCGTGTATGGATGTGAGGGTTGGACTATGAAGAAAGCTGAGTGCTGAAGAACTGATGCTTTTGAACTGTGTTGTTGGAGAAGACTCTTGAGAGTCCCTTGGACTGCAAGGAGATCCAACCAGTCCATCCTAAAGGAGATCAGTCCTGGGTGTTCAATGGAAAGACTGATGCTGAAGCTGAAACTCCAATACTTTGGCTACCTCATGCGAAGAGTTGACTCATTGTAAAAGACCCTGATGCTGGGAGGGATTGGGGGCAGGAGGAGAAGAGGACGATAGAAGATGAGATGGCTGGATGGCATCACCGACTCGATGGACATGAGTTTGAGTGAACTCCGGGAGATGGTGATGGACAGGGAGGCCTGGCGTGCTGCAATTCATGGGGTCACAAAGAGTCGGACACGACTGAGTGACTGAACTGAACTGAACTGAGATGGTGAGGATCTGTCATGGATTGGACTGTCTTCCCTCAAAATTCATTTGCTGAAGTTCAATCCCCAGTACTTTAGCTGCTGCTGCTGCTAAGTCATGTCAGTCGTGTCAGTCGTTTCCGACTCTGTGAGACCCCATAGACGGCAGCCCACCAGGCTCCTCTGTCCCTGGGATTCTCCAGGCAAGAATACTGGAGTGGGTTGCCATTTCATTTTCCAACGCATGAAAGTGAAAAGTGAAAGTGAACTCGCTCAGTTGTGTCTGACTCTTCGCGACCCCATGGACTATAGCCCAACAGGCTCCTCTGTCCATGGGATTTTCCAGGCAAGAGTACTGGAGTGGGTTGCCATTGCCTTCTCTGCAGTACTTGAGAATGTGAGGTTATTTGGAAATAAGGTCATTACAAAGGCAGTGAGGTACAATGAGGAGATTAGAGTAAACACTTATGTACAATAAGGAAATTACAGGGCTTTTTTACTCTCTTCCTTCACTTTCAATAGGCTCTTTAGTTCTTTGCTTTCTGCCATAAGGGTAGTGTCATCTACATATCTGAGGTTATTGATATTCCTCCGGCAATCTTGATTCTAGCTTGTGCATCATCCAGCCCAATGTTTCTCATAATGTACTCTGCATAGAAGTTAAATGAGCAGGGTGACAATATACAGCCTTGACGTACTCCTTTTCCTATTTGGAACCAGTCTGTTGTTCCATGTCCGATTCTAACTGTTGCTTCCTGACCCGCATACAGATTTCTCAAGAGGCAGGTCAGGTGGTCTGGTATTCCCATCTCTTTCAGAATTTTCCAAGGTTTGTTGTGATCCACACAGTCAAAGGCTTTAGCGTAGTCAATGAAGCAGCAGTAGATGTTTTTCTGGAACTATCTTGCTTTTTCAATGATCCAATGAATGTTAGCAATTTGATCTCTGTTTCCTCTGCCTTTTCTAAATCCAGCTTGAACAACTGGAAGTTCATGGTTCACATACTGTTGAAGCCTGGCTTGGAGAATTTTGAGCATTTCTTTACTAGCATGTGAGATGAATGCAATTGTGTGATAGTTTGAGCATTCTTTGGCACTGCCTTTCTTTGGGATTGGGATGAAAACTGACCTTTTCCAGTCCTGTGGCCACTGCTGAGTTTTCCAAATTTGCTCTCATATTGAGTGCAGTAGTTTCACGGCATTGTCTTTTAGGATTTGGAATACCTCAACTGGGATTCCATCACCTCCACTAGCTTTGTTCATAGTGATGCTTCTTAAGGCCCACTTGACTTCGCATTTCAGGGTGTGTGGCTCTAGGTGAGTAAGCACACCGCCGTTATTATCTGGGTGGTGAAGATCTATTTTGCATAGTTCTTCTGTGTATTCTTGCCGCTTGGTGGGGTTAACGGTGACCTCTTCCAAGGGGCTTAAGCCACACCCAGGCCTGCTGCATCCAGAGCTCCTGCCCCTGGGGCAGGCCACTGCTGACCTGCACCTCCACAGGAGACACTCAGGCACTCAAAGGCAGGTCTGGCTCCGTCTCTGTGGGGTCTCCTGGCGTGCACAAGGTTTTGTGTGAGCCTTCTGAGCGTCTCTGGGGGATATGAGGTTTAATTCTAAATGTAATTTCACTTCTCCTACCAACTTGCTGGAGTTTCTCCTTTGCCCTTGGATGTAGGGTATCTTTTTTGGTGGGATCCAACATTCACCTGTTGATGGTTCTTCAGCAGCGAGTTGTAATTTTGGCGTCCTCGCAGGAGACGATCACTGCATGTCCTCCTACTCCGTCATCTTGATTTTCTCTGGTGAATAGTCTCTTGAAGAATACTGGCAACCTCCTTACTTGAACCTCCTTGACATCAATTTTTATCCCTTGCCTCTAAACTAAATTCTGAGAATCTGTTCTTCCTGCTGTTGAAGAACAGCTAATCAACCTCATGAGATGCTCAAATAAGAGAAATAAACCTTCAGCAGCAGCTGGAATAGAAGCCTCATGTAAACTGAAGAATTTTGCCCACCATCCAGTTCTATAAGGCCTGAGGTATTAGCCACAACAGTCACTGACCTGCAATACAATAGTTTTCTCATGTGCTTCCAGTGAAATTCCTGGTTCCCTGCCCTCTACACTGCTCCTTTATAAGCCTTATCTATGCTGCCTGGGCTACAGTTACACGGGCAAGCCTTCATCTGAAAGATAGTTTTCAGTGTGTTACATTGATCACTGAGTGGCCACTGCCGCTTTCCTGCAGTCACGTATGGATGTGAGAGTTGGACCATAAAGAAAGGTGAGCACTGAAGAATTGATGCTTTTGATCTGTTGTGCTGGAGAAGACTTTTGAGAGTCCCTTTGACTACAAAGAGATCAAACCAATCAATCCTAAGTGAAATCAGTCCTAGATATTCATTGGAAGGACTGATGCTGAAGCTGAAGCTCCAATACTTTGGTCACCTGATGTGAAGTACTGACTCACTGGAAAAAACCTGGATGCTGGGAAAAATTGAAGGCAGGAGGAGAGGGGATGATAGAGGATGAAATGGTTGGATGACATCACCTACCTGATGGACATGAGTTTGCACAGTTTCT
Source organism: Oryx dammah (assembly GCF_014754425.2). Taxonomy (NCBI): domain Eukaryota; kingdom Metazoa; phylum Chordata; class Mammalia; order Artiodactyla; family Bovidae; genus Oryx; species Oryx dammah. Next base: position 74,374,398 of record NW_024070210.1, on the reverse strand, counting down.
GGGAGTTGGTGATGGACACGGAAGCCTGGTGTGCTACAGCCCAAGGGGTTGCAAAGAGTCAGACATGACTCAGTGGCTGAACTGAACTGAAATTACTGCATTAAATTTGTTAGCCTTTTTAGAAAAAAATTATCATAAGAAATCACTAGCTCAACAGCATTTTTATACTATCCAGATTCACACAATCAAAATATATTCTTGGACAATTCAGACTGATTTGATAATATTTTTTATAAAGCAGCTATAGGTCTTGTCCTTGACCTTATCAGTATAGACTGTAAAGTAAGAATTTAAAATTAAAAAAAATACAAAACTAAATGATTAACCAATTTCAGCAATGCTTCTAAGAGTTCTGTGGTGTATCCAATTAAACTTGACATTTAATATCCTTAGCAATTTTAAGACCTTGGTTTAGTAATAAACACAGTATTTAATGGATATTCTTTGGGTGATTTTTAAGTAAGATTGAATATTGAAACACTGGTCAGGGTGTGTGTGTGTGTCTTCGCATGTGTGACTTTTATGTATGTCTTGATATACTATATCGTTTTATCAAATTACTGAGCACGTTCATTTTTGCTACTTTAACAGTTACCATGTGTAAGAAGGTGTGAATAGAATGTGTGTAGGCTGTTGAGGGTTTTTCTCATGAGTTTGCTGATTTACTAAAATGATTGTATATGATAGATTTTATATATATAAATATATATATACATAATTTTGAATAATCAGTCTGAAACAATGCAATGAATGTGTTTAAATAATTTTGGCAAAGTTTACACAACTCAGGTTTTTAGGCTTCTTTAAATTTAGGAATGTTTTACTAAAATATCACATTAAAGGAAAACTATGGGTTAGTTTTCTCTGTTAGAATGACATAAATTTATCTTGAGAAGTTATTTTTTTTTTTAACTAGAAGCAGTGAATGTTATTAGCCATCTTCTGTGTAATTTTCCTAGCACAGAGCCTAGTTCACAAAGTCTCTTACTTTAAAAAAAAGGCTTTTAATTGAAGAGAAGAAAGCAAATTCTCCCCCTAAGTACATATTGTTATGTAAAACTTTATTTCAGTTTCTTACGAAGATGGCATGTATATACTATAATAAATACAATATTATTTATTGTGCATCTATGCTAAGTCGCTTCAGTTACGTCTGACCCTTTGCAACCCTATGGACTGTAACCTGCCAAGCTCCTCTGTCCACGGGATTTTCCAGGTAAGAATATTAGAGTGGGCTGCCATTTCCTCCTCTGTGAGCTCTTCCCCACCCAAGAGGGATTGAACCTGGATCTCCTGCATTGCAGGAAGAGTCTTTACCACTAAGCCACGTGGGAAGGCCCTACTCTTGCCATTTAGCTATTTCCCCCTTACTCAAACACCACAGCTGAACTTCTGTGACCAAAGAGTTCTTGAAGGTGTGAAACTGTTGAGTAGGCAACTCATAATAATACAATAGAGTAATTGGAAAGGGTAGAAGTAAGGGAAGTTAAAAGGGAACAGAGCAGGCAATGCAGAAAAGTAGGAAAAGGAGGAGAATAATGGGATAGGAAGAAAGAGAGGGAAGTCTAAGAAAGGAGAGGGAAAGAAGAAAAAGGTTTTCCTAGCCCAAAGACCATAAGTGACTGAAGGAAAAATGAAAAGAAAGAATTAGAAAGAAAAGGGAAATGACAATCTAATGGGGTTGAGTAGCCAAATGCTAATTATAGAGAAAAACTGTGGTGTTTCCCAGCTCTTTTTCTTCCAAGAACAACTCCCATGGCTTCTACTGGAGATGTGCGACCTCATACATGCATGTTCTCAAAGATTCTGTGTGCTTGCTCTTGAAGATTCTGCCCTCTTTGCACAACCCTGGTAGAGAGCCAAAGGAGGGGGCAAATGTGGGCAAGCTGCAGCATCCAATATGAAGACTCAGTTCAGTTCTCACTTAGTGAGTCTCCCATTAGGTGCTGATAGGAATTCCTATCTGTGAGACATGTGGTTCAATCACTAAGTTGTGTCTGACTCTTTGCCACTTCATAGACTGTACCAGGCTCCTCTGCCCTCCACTGTCTTCCAGAATTTGCTCAAATTCATGTTCATTGAGTTGGTAATGCTATCTAAATATCTCTGTGAGACATGCTTCTGTTACAAAAGACAGATTCTCCTGTTCAAAGGCCTTAAAGAAGGATTCCATGTTTTGTATGTGTAAAAATTACTCCATATAAATATTATTTCTTAGGAACTGAGGCTCAAGATTACTGTAAACTTTGAAAATACTTCATATGTAATTTCTTTTCTCTTTTCAGAAGTAAATGTCCCTCCCTTCTAAGTGAAAGACAAAATAGATTCTACATCGGTGTGCTTAGAAAATCAAAGTAAGATGAAAAAAAGACTTTCTCTTGAGTTTGGCCACCAATAATTAACATCAGTAATCAACAAAGGCTCTTCACAATACAAGCATCACTAAAGAGATCTTTCTATAACTCACTAGCTGTTTGCATACCCTCCTCATTGCCACCTTCATTTCTTGATTCCTGAATGTGTAAATAACAGGATTCAGGAAAGGAGTGAGAACTGCATCAAAGATGGCCAGAAACTTATCCAGGGGTATAGAGGGAGATGGCCACGTGTAGACAAATATCAAAGGACCAAAGAATAAGACTACTACAGTGATGTGAGCTGAAAGTGTGGACAGAGCCTTGGATGAACCACCTGAAGACTGTTTCTGAACAGTGAGAATGATGATAATGTAGGAAATGATCAAAATGAAGAAGGAGCCAACAGAGATGAATCCACTGTTGGCTGTGATCATGGACTCTAGTTGGTATGTGTCTATACAGGCAAGTTTGATGAACCGAGGAAGGTCACAGTAAAAAGTATCTAACACATTAGGGCCACAGAAGGGTAATTTTACCACAAAAGCTAGTTGAGCCATTGAATGGGTAAGGCCAATCATCCAGGCAGCCACTATAAAAAAAACGCACATCCTTGGGCTCATGATGGTCGGATAATGGAGAGGCTTACATATGGCAACATATCTGTCAAAGGCCATGGCAATGAGCAGCACCATCTCCACACCACCGATGACATGGATGAAGAAGATTTGGGCAATGCAGCCTCCAAAGGAGATGACTTTATGCTTTCTGAAAAGGTCATATATCATCTTGGGAGAAGTGACAGAAGAAACTCCTAGGTCAATGAAGGAGAGATTGGCCAACAGAAAGTACATGGGAGAGTGTAAGTGAGGGTCACAAGTCACAGTGAGTATAATGAGGGAGTTTCCCATCATGCTTGCCACATAAAATGTGGAGGAGAACACAAAGAGGAGAAGTTGTATTTCCCAGGAGTTGGTGAGTCCCAGGAACAGAAACTCTGATACCACAGACTGATTTGCTCTATCCATGGACTTTGTTAGCATTGCTATCTGAAGGAGGACAAAAGGAGCAAGTGTAAATTATGATAATACTGAAGAAAAAAAGGTCAAACTTGTACAGCTTATTTCAACTTTAGCATTAAAACTGACCTAGTATACTTATGGCCTATAAGTGTCATCACACAGAAAAATTAGTTGTTATGTGAGGTTGTTCTTATCACCAACTTGTCTCTGCAGTTAATACCTTCTGCTTCCTGTCAGGGTTAATGCCCTAATATTAGTCATGACATACAAGATGGTCAGCATGAGTAAGAGGAAGTCAACCCCAAAACTTTTGATTTTGCATTTAAAAATATCATGTTATGACCCTAGTTCCACTGAAGTAAGAGGTGTATACAGGGAGGTGCAGGTCCATAAACTGTCTTTCTAGTTTGCTCGTTGAGGTACAGAATTTATGAGTATTTAGAAACTTCTTTAGCAATCTGATGTTACAGTGACAGTCATGTTTTTCTGATTTTATTTCCCAAAGAAATAGTCCATGAAAGACTATGGACTAAAGAAAAATCCTTCAACAAAGGTAATTTGAGAAACACTGCTTTACTGTACTTAGAACATGATTTGAAATTTTAAAGCTATGAAATGTGTAACGTACTGAAATCCAGTTTGCACAAGTCTTGATATAAGGTCTTATCACATTATTTTGTAATTATTTATTCTTATTTAGAGATATATCCTAGCTTAGAAAAGAAAATAATATTTCTGGATTTAGGTTACAAAGATATATACACATATAATGTTCAGCCACTGACAGCTTTATCTTGGGTGAGTTACTTAAACTCTTTGAGCCTTAGTTTATTTATCTATGAAATCATAATTGGTAAAATAATTAATGTATATTAATCATATGGCAGTATTAAGCATTCAGTAAGTGTTATGCTTCTATTTATTTCAACTGCCCTGATAGCACTCAACACTGTGGAGTGAATGAATAATAAAACAAAAAATATTGACCCACAGGGACCATCAGACTTTCATATCACAAAATATATTTCAGTAAATAATTATAAAGAATATAACATTTACATCCTATTAATTATATTAAGTAAACTATCTTCTACAAGTTTAATTCCTTTGCTCTCAAAGAACACTGTATATATTAGTAATAACACCACAAATGTAATTTATTATTTGTTTCTCTTTCCCAACTAGGCTGCAAGCTACATGAAATTATGGACCGTATTTGTCTTCTTCATTGCAATGAACCAAAAACTTAGAATCACAAATATAGATTTGCTGAAAAGGTAAATTAAATGTATTTACTCTGGTTAGAGACTGATTATGTGAAGAAAGAAGGAACACAGTTATGAGTTGGGGAATTTAGGAAAAAGAAAATTTTGCATAAAGGAAAATGAAAATAGGGAATAGGATTAAAATTAAAGTTTTCAATCTAGTGAAAGAGACTAGTGAACTCAATGAGATCAACTTCAGGAACTGTTGTAGCCACGCGTTCCAAGAAACAAACTCACTCAGAAGGACAATGCAGATAGTGGAGTCCAGTTTATCCACTGGTGGGCCCAAGGCAGAGTCTCCTCTTAGCCAAGGACCCCGAGCAGTTTTCGTGAAAACCTTATATACCCTGTCTGTGCATAAACCCACCTCCCCAAATTCCCTGACAATCAAAGTTAACCCATGATTCATTTGCCTTAAGCCTAGGTAGTTAACAGTGGACAATTATCAATAGGCCTGTGGTTATACCCCAATAAGCATAATAGAATGTATGATTCTATTCTGTTACACAGATAATTAGGGTATTCTTTTAGTGACAGAGAGCCCTGGGGTTCTTCCATCTGGGTGGGTGGGGGGTCTGGTTTTCCAGTTGGTATGTCGTTTCCATAGATACTGGGCATATACACAGTCCAGCCCAAGATGGAGTTCTGATTTCAAGATAGAGCCTGCTCTGTTTCCTCCTTCAGAACTATTGACAAAATCAATATCCTTTATTTATTAAAATCCTTAGTCATTATAGATGAGGAAATAAATACCTAAATATGTAAAATAACTTGATCCAAACCACAAGTTTACTTAGTGTTAGCACTTATACTAAAACCCAAATCTACTGACTCCAAGATCAGTCCTATTTTCTGTTTATTTTTTCCTTAATCTTAACTTTCTGAGGATACAGTTTCAACAAAAACATGTGACAGAGTGATAGTAGAAACTGTTGAGGAAAGATAAGCCCCTATTATAGCTGATGACAGTCATTTATTATCAAGCTGGTAACTGCTGCCTTGGTCTTCATGATTAATTACCTCCAACAACTTTCTATCACTAATTAATGTACCTTAGTGTCCTGGGAAACTTGGAAGCTTGCTAAAACATTTGTTCTTACTCTACTTGTCCAGGAAAGCACTCTTATTTGGAACATAAGGTTTTTTGGATGAACTCATGATAGAAAATGCCAGCTTAATTTGTTCTACTCAACCTCTCTATCTCCTAAGGGGTCTCAGACACCATAAGAGGATCATTATCACCTAACCACTCAAAAGTCTCCATAAAGTTGCCTGTATTCGATTTCTACCTCCTTAAGAAATCATTCTTAATTCCTCCAACCTGAATAGTTTTCTGTTTCTAACATTTCCTTTTAACTCCCTCAATAAATTATAGGGCTATTCTACCACTATATTTCTTTATAAGCACCACAGTACCTAGAGGAATTAACAGGTCTTCAGTAAAATGCTTGAGTGCTTCATTCTAGTCAAAGTATATTGAAGTTAATCATCAATCTCAATGTGGAATCAGGGACAACAGACTCCATTTGGGACTTTGCGTTCAGTTCAGTTCAGTTCAGGCACTCAGTCATGTCTGACTCTTTGCGACCCCATGAATCGCAGCACGCCAGGCCTCCCTGTCCATCACCAAATCCCGGAGTTCACTCAGATTCGCGTCCATCGAGTCAGTGATGCCATCCATCCATCTCATCCTCTGTCGTCCCCTTCTCCTCCTGCCCCCAATCCCTCCCAGCATCAAAGTCTTCGCCAATGAGTCAACTCTTCGCATGAGGTGGCCAAAGTATTGTAGTTTCAGCTTTAGCATCATTCCTTCCAAAGAAATCCCAGGGCTCATCTCCTTCAGAATGGACTGGTTGGATCTCCTTGCAGTCCAAGAGACTCTCAAGAGTCTTCTCCAACACCACAGTTCAAAAGCATCAATTCTTCACTGCTCAGCCTTCTTCACAGTCCAACTCTCATATCCATACATGACTACTGGAAAAACCATAGCCTTGACTAGACGGACCTTAGTCGGCAAAGTAATGTCTCTGCTTTTGAATATACTATCTAGGTTGGTCATAACTTTTCTTCCAAGGAGTAAGCGTCTTTTAATTTCATGGCTGCAGTCACCATCTGCAGTGATTTTGGAGCCCCCAAAAATAAAGTCTGACTCTGTTTCCACTGTTTCCCCATCTATTATCCCATGAAGTGATGGGACCGGATGCCATGATCTTCATTTTCTGAATGTTGAGCTTTAAACCAACTTTTTCACTCTCCTCTTTTACTTTCATCAAGAGGCTTTTTAGCTCCTCTTCACTTTCTGTCATAAGGGTGGTGTCATTTATATGATTTCATTATTCTTTGAGTTCATCTTAATTTAGCTCTTATCATATTCTATAACAACTGTTTCTATTATTTTTAAGAAGAAGCTGCATGGGATAATGAAATGAGTATAGGATTTAATATCTGAAAAAGTATATTTCACCTTCTGTCACCTAATACTTGGTGACTTTGGTAACATACATTTCATATCTGACCCCTTTTCCCATTTGTAGAATGGAGAAAATGAATGTCTTTCAGGACTGGGAAGGTGAGACAATATTTGTCATCAAATCTAATTAAGTTCTCTTCTTTAATGTCTCTGGTAAAGGGAGTTATATACATACATACATATATATATATATATATATATATATATATCCACAATAAGATTATATATAAGTAAATTGTAAGTTAATACAGTGAAATGAAATGAATTATTTGGAAAGTAAATAAACCAGATTTATATTTATCATCATGAAAAACTCAAATATTTTATATTGAATGAAAAACATAAAACTATATACTAATATAAATATCACATTATATTTTTCAAAACATTATTGAATATAAATATATATGGATGCAATAGAAAGTTTGAACAAGAATGCTATCCAACAATGTCAGAATAGTGATTTTCTCTGAGGAGGAAAAGAGAAGAATCTGACAGGATGAGTGATTTTTTATTTGCAATGATATACTCTCAAAACAAATTTGTTAAATAACAAGTGTCCATTAATCTTGAAATTAAATACCCAATCATACAGTTTGGGTACTTTTATCCATTATCCCTACTTTCATCAGTTCTAGCTACATCTATCACAAAAATCTCATCAGAATTATCTTCTCTTTCAAGTACTTTCCCTTCCAACAAAAATACATCAATTCTCACAACAGACCCAATCATATTGTTAAAAATTTAGTGTGTCCCTTTTTGCCTTCATGTAAACCACAAAGTTCTAACAGAGCATTCAAAGTCCTCTGGAGTCTGGTTCTTTTCAACCTCATTTCCTATCTCCTTTCCTGCTTCTTTTCTTACACTCAATGATCCAGCAACACTTACTTATTATCTGAAAATGCCACACATTGTATATTCTTCCATGTCTTTAATTATACAGGTTTTTGTCCACCAACTCCCTTTCCACCATCTCCATGCACTGCTCACACCGGAAATTAAACACATGCTATAATGTTTAGACTCCCTTTTTTAACCAACTCTTCACAGTCTAAGCAGATTCATACCTTCTTAATCTATGTTCCCATTCATAACTCTTTATTTATGATCTAAATCACCATTTATTGCATTACACTAGGCTTAGTTTTTATATAAATGCATTGAGGGTTAGAACTGTGCTCACACTCTCATAAACTCAACTACTAACAAACATTCAGAATAAAAAAGGGAAGGAAGGAAACACTAAAAACATTGTCTTGGCAAAATTTTGCTAAAGGCTTCAATGATAAAAAAGTGTGAAAGTGTTAGTTGTTCAGTTGTGCCTGACTCTTTGTGACCCCATGGATTTAGCCCCCAGGCTCCTCATCCATGGAATTACCCAGGCAAGAATACTGGAGTGGGTTGCCATTTCCTCCTCCAGGAGATCTTCCTGACCCAGGGATCGAACCCAGGTCTCCTGCCCTGCAGGCAGATTCTTTACTGTCTGAGCCACCAGTGAAGCCCCCTTCAGTGATTTGGCAATTATGATTTACACGTAATAAAGACAGCTTCAAATAGGAAGATAAGATTCCAATTAAAATAGAAATAGGAATACAGATTATATATTTATAACAATTCAACAAAGATAAAAGATAATATAATTAGATGATTGAAAACCATAAAAATATGCCTGCTTTGTGTATCTATGGCAGGGGTTTAAAAAACTGATAGGAGTTTTGAAGAGACAGAAGAAAATAGAAACAGATTATAAAAATGAAGGAGGATTAAGGAAAAATGAGTAGCCCATGTCAAAAAGAATGAGATAAGGAAAGTATGTGTATAATGACAAAGAAAGACAAAGTCCACTTTAAATGAAGTAAATGGTAGCTTATGGGATATGAGTTATATTCGTTTCTGGGCCCATTCTGCAGAATTTTTTAATTATAGCAACTTTTAGGACCATGTCTACAGGTATCTTGTAAGTACTCAGTCTCTTTGAAGACTTTTTCCATATGCCTATACTAGTAACACACATCAAGTTATGAATTTACTTTCCTTTTGCATCTTGAATATCTTCCACAATTTAACAACTGGGAATTTGAGGAAAAGTGCATCTAAAGAGGGAAGAGCTATAAATATGGAAACTACTGGGGTAACACTGATTGTTCTTTAACAACCCTACAATGACTACTAGAAGAAAAGAAAGAAGTGAAAAATGAAATTGCCCTATATATTCCAAAAGGGAGAGAAATATACAAACAAATGTCAGAATATAGAAATTCATAGTTTGATGTGTTAAACTCAAATGTCAAAGTTTTAAATGCATCTGAGGCACAGTAAGAATTCTATTTATGTCCTGAGCAATAGTCAGAGGGTTCTAGATGGAGACACTAGGGTATGATGTCCAGTCACCTAGGAGTCAACAAATACCTACAATCAACCTCCCAGTTGATTAGATTTTGAAACCATTTTCTTATAGATTGGTTGTGCATCCATTTTTACTCTTAACAATAGTTTCCACAAATATCAGAAGCAAGTTCTTTTCCATCTGCTGGCTCAGTGACACGAGGCACCTCAAGCTGTCAGAGGCCAGTCTTAGGTGTTCCCTTTGGAAGCATTCTTTCCTGGAGCACAGAGCCATCTGAAGCCAACTGAATCATAAATGATCAAATGATAATTATTTAAGCAATTAAATTTACATGGTAAAAAAGAAAAGGTCCAGTTCTTTACCTTTTACTGTATTAATTTTTTCTTGACTCATAGAGAATTGATCAATCTTCCAGAAACACATTGCCAGACATTTAATTCTTTATAGATGAAGAAAACGCTGGTAGGTGGGGGTTCCAAATAATGGAATTATCAAGCTGAAAGATGGTATCCACAGACATCTCATAGTTTTGAAAAATCTAAACCACTATTCATATACATTTCCTTCTCAATCTAAAATTATTGAGAGGTTTGAAAGTCCCTCAGCTGAAATGTTTTGCATTTAAAAAATCATTCATTCATTTAATTTTGCTTGTGCTGGGTCTTCCTTGCTGCACATGTGCTTTCTCTAGTAGCTGTGAGTGGGGGCTACTCTCTGTTGTGGTGCGTGGCTTCTCATTGTGGTGGCTTCTCTTGTTGTAAAGCATGGGCTCTAGGTGAACCAGCTTCGGTAGTTATGGCACATGAGCTCAGTAGTTGTGTTGCATGGACTTTGTTGCTCTGTGGCACGTGGAATCTTCCTTGACCAGGGATCAAACCTGTGTCCCCTGCATTGGCAGGTGGAGTCTTATCCACTCTACCACCAGGGCCGTCCTGAAGTGTCCTGAATTTTAACTTTTAAATTGTCATAAAAATCTTTCTTCATACCTAAGTAAAATTCTGTTCCTCCTAATTTGACTGTTTCTTTTACTTTTTATAGCTGTGTGTATAGAAATCATTTTCAGCGTCTTTTTCAATTACTCCTTTATATACATGAATTTAAAAAGACTGAGTAACCCCTTAGTTTTCTGTTTCTAAAACTCAGTCTTTTATGTTTCCTCTTAGTATTCCTTTCTCATCTAAATCTTTACTATTCTTACTATTTAGAGGAAAAAATTAAAAAAAAAAAAAACATTTTAAAATTGTAAAGCACATAAGAGAGCAAGAGAACCAATTTGATCTCCTGGTAGTTTTTGTTTTGTTTTTAAATTTTACACATCATATTTTAAGTTGACATTTTATTGAAAACAACTTATTCATATTTGGAACTTTGAGTGTCTTATCTATTTAGATGTCTCTAAAACTCTTTTCCACCTTGAAAATTTTACAAGTTAACTAAATTTGCTGCCCTTTTCAGAGAAGAAAACCAGTTTATAATTTACCTTTTTTGGAAAACCAGTGGAGATTACAGCATTACCCTTGTTTTCTTAGTTTCATGTGTCACCGACTTTTCTTACCTTTTTAATAAATTGCAGAGAATGGGAATCATTCATTTCAGTATCACTGAAAATAGAGTGCTAAACCCCAAACATTATAAAAACCATTTGATTTTTCCTAATATCTTTCACATTACCCTAACACTGTGTAATTCTAGTTAAAAGTGACAGTCAGTTTACATTCTCCAACGTGTTAATACCCTTTTTCACAATTATTCTCCACTACTAGTCAATTTGTTACCCAGGATGCTAGCTATGCTGGTTTAGGATATACTTATGCATTTTAAGCCATGATTCATTTCCACAGTAGTTTCAAAATAGAATCATATCTGACATAGAGCTACTTTCCTTATTGTTAAGTTTATTCTCATTCTTCCATTTTACCTGTACAAAGAAAAGAAGCCTCCTCATAGAGTGTTAGATATTCTTGTGTTCTCTAAGTGCCATAAAATCTTGCCATTATAGAAATGAAGTTTATTAATAAGTCTAAAGGAAAATGACCAAGTAACACTGCAAAGACTGAAGTTTAGGAGTTCATGGATCATGGGACTTTACCTCTAGAGACCTATTTAGCCTGACCAGAAAAAATGTCCTAAAGACTCATAATAAGACACTAGAGAAGAAGGGAAATAACATATGTTTATTAATATAGGACAGAACACAGTGTACTCAAAATTTTGTTACCTTGATTTATAACTTTCAAATATTTCAACGTATGGCTTATGAGCATCCATTTTTACTCTTGCAATAGTTTCCACAAATATCAGAGGCAATTTTTTTCCATCTGCTGGCTCAATGACACAAGGCACCGCAAGTTGTCAGAAGCCAGTCTTAGTTGTGTTCCCTTTAGAAGCATTCTTTCCTGGGGCACAGAGCTATCTGAATGCAATAAACCAAAGTTCACAGGAATAGGAAGCATAAATTTACATTGTAAATGATTTCAGTTCAGTTCATTCACTCAGTCGTGTACGACTCTTTGCAAGCCCATGAATACCAGCAATCCAGACAACCCAGTCCATCACCAACTCCCAGAGTTTACTCAAACTCATGTACATTGAGTTGATGATGCCATCCAGCCATCTCATCCTCTGTCGTCCCCTTCACCTCCTGACCCAAATCCCTCCCAGCATCAGGGTCTTTTCCAATGAGTCAACTCTTCCCATGAGGTGGCCAAAGTACTGGAGTTTCAGCCTCAGCACCAGTCCTTCCAAAGAACACCCAGGACTGGTCTCCTTTAGGATGGACTGGCTTGATCTCCCTGCAGTCCAAGGGACTCTCAAGAGTCTTCTCCAACACCACAATTCAAAAGCATCAATTCTTTGGCGCTCAGCTTTCTTCACAGTCCAACTCTCACATCCATACATGACCACTGGAAAAACCATAGTCTTGACTAAGCAGACCTTTGTTGCCAAAGTAATATCTCTGCTTTTGAATATACTATCTAGGTTGGTCATAATTTTCCTTCCAAAGAGTAAGCCTCTTTTAATTTTATGGCCGCAATCACCATCTGAAGTGATTTTGGAGCCAAAAAAAAAATAAAGTCTGACACTGTTTCCACTGTTTCTCCATCTATTTCCCATGAACTGATGGGACCAGATGCCACATTCTTAGTTTTCTGAATGTTGAGCTTTAAGCCAACTTTTTCACTCTCCTCTTTCACTTTCATCAAGAGGCTTTTTAGTTACTCTTCACTTTCTGTCATAAGGGTGGTGTCATCTGCATATCTGAGGTTGTTGATATTTCTCCCAGCAATCTTGATTCCAGCTTGTGCTTCTTCCAGACCAGCGTTTCTCATGATGTACTCTGCATAGAAGTTAAATAAGCAGGGTGACAATATACAGCCTTGACACACTCCTTTTCCTATTTGGAACCAGTCTGTTGTTCCATGTCCATTTCTAACTGTTGCTTCCTGACCTGCATACAGGTTTCTCAAGAGGCATGTCAGGTGGTCTGGTATTCCCATCTCTTTCAGAATTTTCCACAGTTTATTGTGATCCACACAGTCAAAGGCTTTGGCATAGTCAATAAGGCAGAAATAGATGTTTTTCTGGAACTCTCTTGCTTTTTCCATGATCCAGCAGATGTTGGCAATTTGATATCTGGTTCCTCTGCCTTTTCTGAAAGCAGTTTGAACATCTGGAAGTTCACAGTTCACGTATGCTGAAGCATGGCTTGGAGAATTTTGAGCATTACTTTACTAGTATGTGAGATAAGTGCAATTGTGCAGTAGTTTGAGCAGTATTTGGCATTGGCTTTGTTTGGCATTGGCTTTGTTTGGTATTGGAATGAAAACTGACCTTTCCCAATTCTGTGACCACTGCTGAGTTTTCCAAATTTGCTGGCATATTGAGTGCAGAACTTTCACAGCATCATCTTTCAGGATTTGAAATAGCTCAATTGGAATTCCATCACCTCCACTAGCTTTGTTCATAGTGATTCTTTTAAAGCCCACTTGACTTCACATTCCAGGATGTCTAGCTCTCGGTGAGTGATCACACCATTGTGAGTATCTGGGTCGTGAAGATCTTTTTTGTATAGTTCTTCTGTGTATTCCTGCCACCTCTTCTTAATATCTTCTGCTTCTGTTAGGTCCATACAATTTCTGTCCTTTATCAATCCCATCTTTGCATGACAGTATGTGTCCACTGGAGAAGGTAATGGCAAACCACTTCAGTATTCTTGCCTTGAGTACCCCATGAACAGTATGAAAAGGCAAAATGATAAGATACTGAAAGAGGAACTCCCCAGGTCAGTAGGTGCCCAATATGTTACAGGAGATCAGTGGAGAAATAATTCCAGAAAGAATGAAGGGATGGAGCCAAAGCAAAAACAATACCCATTTGTGGACATGACTGGTGACAGAAGCAAGGTCCAATGCTATAAAGAGCAATATTGCATAGGAACCTGGAATGTTAGGTCCATGAATCAAGACAAATTGAAAGTGGTCAAACAGGAGATGGCAAGAGTGAACGTCGACATTCTCAGCATCAGCAAACTAAAATGGACTGGAATGGGTCAATTTAACTCAGATGACCATTATGTCTGCTACAGTGGGCAGGAATCCCTTACAAGAAATGGGGAGGCCATCATGGTCAACAAAAGAGTCCGAAATGCAGTACTTGGATGCAATCTCAAAAACAACAGAATGATCTGTGTTCATTTCCAAGTCAAACCATTCAATATCACAGTAATCCAAGTCTATGCCCCAACCAGCAACGCTGAAGAAGCTGAAGTTGAACGGTTCTATGAAGACCTTAAAGACTTTTTAGAACTAACACCGAAAAAGACGTCCTTTTCATTATAGGGGACTGGAATGCAAAAGTAGGAAGTCATTGCACTCATCTCACATGCTAGTAAAGTAATGTTCAAAATTCTAAAGCATCACTATGAACAAAGCTAGTGGAGGTGATGGAATTCCAGTTGAGCTATTTAAAATCCTAAAAGATGATGCTGTGAAAGTGCTGCACTCAAAATGCCAGCAAATATGGAAACCTCAGCAGTGGCCACAGGACTGGAAAAGCTTTATTGAAGTATAAGGGACTGTAAGGAGATCCAACCAGTACATCTTAAAGGAAATCATTCCTGAATGTTCATTAGAAGGACTGATGCTGAAGCTGAAATTCCAATACTTTGGCCACCGGATGTGAAGAACTGACTCATTGAAAACAACCCTGATGCTGGGAAAGATTGAAGGCAAGAAGAGAAGGGGACAACAGAGGATGAGATGGTTGTCTGGCATCACCAACTCAATGGACATGAGTTTGAGTAAGCTCTGGGAGCTGGCGATGGACAGGGAGGCCTGGCATGCTGCAGTCCATGGGGTTGCAAAGAGTAGGACATAACTGAGTGACTGAACTGCACTGAGCTATAGTATTTGTCTCCTTTATTAGAGAAAATTAGTGGACCTGAGAGCTGTTATATCTGAGGCCGTGATAAATAGGAATGTCTGATTTTGAAGGTTGATGATTAGAAGTAGGATTTGAAAAAAAAAAAAAGTGCATGGGGTCATTAAATATTCCCAGATGGCATTCTCCATCATCTATATACTGAGTGCACCTCTTATCTGATGTTTTCAAAATACAAAGAGTTGCATGTCCTTCGTGGTGCAGTAGATAGTAATCTGCCTGCCAGTGAAGGGGGCATGGATTCAATTCTTCTTCCAGGAGGATCCCAGAAGCCACAGAGCAACTATGCCCCTGTATTACAACTACTGAAGCATGCACTCCTAGAGCCTATGCTCTGCAACAAGAGAAGCCCCCACAGTGAGAAGCACGAACACCACAATGAAGAGTAGTCCCTGCTTGCTGCAACCAGAGAAAAGCCTGCCAAAACAGCAAAGACCCAGTGGAGTCAAAAATAAAAATAAATACTTAATTTAATTAAATACATAGAGTTTATAGATGGAAATTTGAACAGTATCTGCACAAATATAATCTTTTGATGATTGGTTCACTGGAAAAAAAAAAAAATTCTCCAAGCCAAGCTTCAGCAATACATGAACTGTGAACTTCCAGATGTTCAAGCTGGTTTTAGAAAAGGCAGAGGAACCAGAGACCAAATTGCCAACATCTGCTGGATCATGGAAAAAGCAAGAGAGTTCCAGAAAAACATCTATTTCAGCTTTATTGACTATGCCAAAGCCTTTGACTGTGTGGATCACAATAAACTGTGGAAAATTTTGAAAGAGATGGGAATACCAGACCACCTGACATGCCTCTTGAGAAACCTGTATGCAGGTCAGGAAGCAACAGTTAGAACTGGACATGGAACAACAGACTGGTTCCAAATAGGAAAAGGAGTATGTCAAGGCTGTATATTGTCACTCTGCTTATTTAACTTCTATGCAGAGTACATCATGAGAAACAGTGGTCTGGAAGAAGCACAAGCTGGAATCAAGATTGCTGGGAGAAATATCAATAACCTCAGATATGCAGATGATACCACCCTTATGGCAGAAAGTGTAGAAGAACTAAAAAGCTTCTTGATGAAAATGAAAGAAGAGCGGAAAAGTTGGCCTAAAGCTCAACATTCAGAAAACCAAGATGATGGCATCTGTTCCCATCACTTTATGGCAAATAGATGGGGAAACAATGGAAATGGTGACAGACTTTATTTTTGGGGGCTCCAAAATCACTGCAGATGGTGATTGCAGCCATGAAATTAAAAGAGGCTTACTCCTTGGATGGAAATTTTTGACCAACCTGGATAACATATTCAAAAGCAGAGACATTGCTTTGCCAACTAAGGTCCGTCTAGTCAAGGATATGGTTTTTCCAGTGGTCATGTATGGATGTGAGAGTTGGACTGTGAAGAAAGCAGAGCACTGAAGAATTGATGCTTTTGAACTGTGGTGTTGGAGAAGACTCTTGAGAGTCCCTTGGACTGCAAGGAGATCTAACCAGTCCGTTCTGAAGGAGATCAGCCCTGGGATTTCTTTGGAAGGAGTGATGCTAAAGCTGAAACTCCAGTACTTTGGCCACCTCATGTGAAGACTTGACTCATTGGAAAAGACTCTGATGCTGGGAGGGATTGGGGGCAGGAGGAGAGGGGGATGACAGAGGATGAGATGGCTGGATGGTATCACTGACTCGATGGACATGAGACTGAGTGAACTCCGGGAGTTGGTGATGGACAGGGAGGCCTGACATGCTGGGATTCATGGGGTCACAAAGAGTTGGACACGACTGACTGACTGAACTGAACTGAACAGTTCTTGTAATTGGCTGCCTATTGTTTCTCCAGGAAGTAAAGGGTATGTGCACACATCTCTCTGTCACTGTCTCTGCTTCCATCCTGTCTCTCTTCTGCTCTGTTTCTACTCCAGATATTCCCATCCTTTTCCATTATTCTAAGTCTTTCATATTTATTCATGCTTGCTGCTCCTAATTGTTGTTGAAACTTGGAACACACAGAGAGACTTTGTTGACTTTGTCAAGTCAACTTATCTTGACTTTGTCAAGTTATCTAATTTCTGTCTTTTCAAGAAACTGTTGGACTTTTTCTCATTTAAGCATTAGAAAAATATACATTCCTTCATTAGAGATACCACTGGGTCATGTAATGAAATAAGTATATAAGAAAACAATGGTAAATGTTTGCATTTTTTATAAGAAAACTATACATTCCCTTTTCTCCTCTCTTACAATCCTGTGGGACAATTCCCTGTCCTGATGACCTCAGTCTGAGCATCCCAGAACTCTTAATGCATCACTTGGTCACCACCTTCTCCTAAAGCTAATTAGTCACATCTCTCAAAGTAGTGGTGTTTTATATATTATCAATAATAGCTTCTTATCCTAGGGAGGAGGGTGGAAGGATGTGGATAATGCTCATGCACAGAAAAAAATTTAGTTTGTGAAACTTCTCCAAGTCCTTGCCCATGCTGCCATCCGAGATCTTTTGATAGATTAGGTAGGTGGGGTGAGGGGTTGGTGGATTGTACTCTACCACAAGAAGAATCTCCTCAGGAAATGAGATTGTTTTCTTTTTCATAGTTTTATTGAGTAATAATTGAAATATACCACTGTATAAGTTTAAGGTGTACAACATGATGATTTAATTTGCATACATTGTGAAATTATTACCACGATAGGTTTACTTAATATCCATTGTCTCATAGGTAAAATAAAAAGAAAAGAAAAAAACTCTCCTTGTGATGAGAAATCTTAGGCTCTACTTTCTTAACAACTTTCCTGTGAATCATACAGCAGTGATAACTATAGTTACCACATTGTAGTGAAGCTAATTTTTAATAGAGAACTAAGATTTGAGAATCAAGATAGAGGAGAAAGAGTAGTTATCATAAGCTTACAATTGCTGTCCCTGTTTTTAAGATTTCTGGTCCTATATTCTATTTTCTTTACATCAGGTCATTTTTGGTTTCACTTGCTGTGTTTCACAGAGTGAAATTTGGTTAAATAATTTCAGTGTGACCTCTAACCTTTAAGGATCTCTGTCTCATTTGATCCTCCTTTCTGCATATTATGCAAAACAAATGTACTACTCAAAAATTCCAAGTATTAAATAATTCCTGAGTTTTTCTGAGTGGTGTCATAAAAATATTCCATCTAGCTTTTCTCCAAGTTGGTGATTCCCATCTTCAACAAGATTTTCACAGTTGCTTGGAAAATTTATTTATCTTTTAACTGTTTATAGATTTCCGCCTTCTGCAAATTTTGTACACATAGCATATTGTCTGATTTTCCACATTTCCCCTGAAACCTCTTTTCTCTTGTATAACTGAAATAGGCTACAGTCCATGGGGTCACTGAGAGTCAGACAGGACCAAGTGACTTCACTTTCACTTTCCACTTTCATGCATTGGAGAAGGAAATGGCAACTCACTCCAGTGATCTTGCCTGGAGAATCCCAGGGACGAAGGAGTCTAGTGGGCTGCCGTCTATGGGGTCGCACAGAGTCGGACACGACTGAAGCGACTTAGCAGCAGCAGCATTCATCATTTCTGATTTGCCTTCTCTGTCACCATTTGTTACTTCCCTACAATCTTGATTCTCACTTTACTGTTTGATTTCATCTGCTCTCCTTTATGTCACTAAAGATATCTTAGCCCTAAGTCATACTATTTTCTTAGTGTTTCTTTTTGATTTCTTTGAAGCATGTGAAAGTGACAGCCCTTGTTTAACTCTCCGACATTTCATTCTCCTTTGATTTTTGTTGCTGGGCACAGAAATGGTGTTTTAAAGGCAGATGTAATAGTAATAAAATAAGGATGGTGACAAATTCAGGGTATTTGTTCTTTGGGGGCTATGTATAGTTTCTCCATTAATTTTCTTTTATCTCTTTATATGCTATCCTTTAGATAAGCATTTTTATTTTGCTTCTGGTTAGAATGTTTCTGGTCTGTCAGTTCTTACAGCTCTTTATGAATAAATTGCCTCCTGACTTTGGTGAATCATTTTTTGACACCAAATCCTTGGTTTATTTTGTTTCTTTCCTATTCTAACCAGCAGACTGCCTTTCTCCCTTCCCTTTAAGCTATAGCAATAATATGTGGATTTAAGTCTAGGCTCTCCTACTAGTAGATTTGAAATCTTAGGTGAGTTAATTTATGTATGCCTTAAGTATTTACATGTAAATGGAATTTTCTAAGTAAAATGAGATTTTTATTTTCCAACTTTATAGAGATAAAAGTGACATATAATACTGTGTAAGTTTCAGGTGCACATTTTTTTAATTCATGCTTAAAATTTGTAATAAGAATAGTTGTTTTAGATCATGAACAAAAATCCATATTGGCCTGATGTATTCAAATAGCAATGGGTTTGGAATCAGAAGACTTGATTTTTGGTTCCAAACTAAATAACTCTATATTCTGGGATAAATTCTAACTTTTCTGAACTTGAGATTCCTCACCTATAAATGAAAATAATTTTATTATGGAAAGATTTGTCCAAAAGGTAATCATAAGCATCTAATATGTGACAGTACTTATTATATATACACCATACAGATAATGTGTGTTTTTTCAGTTCTAAAATATCATTAACTATTTTAGAAACTTTTAAAATATGGTTTTAAAGCATCTGTATTTGCTTCCCTGAATTTCAGAATAGCATGGAAGATGACTGTTAATTGTATTATGAAATTTGGAAGATAGAAACTAGCTCCCTTCTATTTTGGTTGCTATTGCTTCTCTTTCGATCTCTATCTATCTCCCTTGTTCCCTCCTCTACCTTTCTATTTTACATGCTTCTTGTTATCTTCTAAAATTTCAGAAGTTAATCCATGGACCTCTAGAAGCCTTGAGCTGAGGCTTCCTTACTAGACAACTGGGAATTTAAGGCAAGAATATCAGGCATTCTCTTCAGAGTTGTTGGGAAAGTTTTAATGGTTAGTTTTTAATTTCAACTTCTTTTAAGCCTACTGGACTTGGTAGGAAAATATGTTAGACTATTAAAGCAGGAACTGTGGAAAATTACAGAATTGAAAAAAATGGCCTTACTTCAGAGGAATGTTACTGCCTAAACAATCAAGAAATCTTAGCTGTTTATTAATTTGTTATTTTTAAAAACACAAGAGCCAGAAGAAATGGTCTTTATCTTCCTCAGACTTACAATATATTTGGGGAGAGAATCTATAGATTAAAAATTAAAATCACTGAAGAAGTATGGTAAATAGCCAAGGATTTGCTCTAAATAAGGGATACTTATTATATTTTCTCAGAACACTTTGCCCCTTCCTCTCAGCTTATTAAACTCCTACTGATGTTTCTAAGCTCACTTCAAATCCTTTCTTCTTTGTAAACTGTCTCTGAAAGTCCAGTGGACTCTTGTGTGTCCTTCCTGGTCAACAACAAGCACCTGAAGCTTCTCCATGATGTCATATATTTATTTTTATATGGGTAATTATTAATTATTTCAATCAAAATTTAACTTTCCTGACTTCTGGGAATAAGACAAGGAAGATATTAATATAGAGTAGCTAGGGAAATGTTCATGGAGAAAATGGGATGTTGATTGACCTTTAAAGGATGTTTGTTGCTTAGTTGCTAATTCACGTCTGACCTTTTGCAACTCCATGGACTATAGCCCACCTGGCTCCTCTGTCCATGGGATTTCCCAGGCAAGAATACTGGAATGGGTTGCCATTTCCTACTCCAGGGGATCCTCCTGAGCCAGGGATGGAACCTGTTGTCGCCTGCATTGGCAGGCAGGTTCTTTACTGCTGAGCCACCTGAGAAGCCCTTAAAGGATGAGTGCTTTCCAGAAATGGTCTATTGCACCATCCATTACATAAACAATAGTGACTGAGCACTGGAGATGTGACCAGCGCATCTGAGAAAACAGATTTTTAGTTTCATTTAATGACAACATGTAACTAGTAGCTACTGTTTTGCACTGAATAGATCTAGGGTTTGTCTGATGTCTTCTCACATTATTGCTTTTCTAGTGGGTAAACTCTGAAGCCATACATGAAATAGAAAATCTGGATTATCTGTCAATAACTAGTTGCTTGTTTCTCACTGGACCCCTTTCCTCATTCTCAAATGGTTAACTTGGAACCGAAGAGGCAAAAGAAACCCAGCAATAGAAAAAAATGGATTCCAAAACTTTGCCTTTTAATATGGCTGTTATCATTAAGATTGCCGGGAGATATATCAATAACCTCAGATATGCAGAGGACACCACCCTTATGGCAGAAAGTGAAGAGGAACTAAAAAGCCTCTTGATGAAAGTGAAAGAGGAGAGTGAAAAAGTTGGCTTAAAGCTCAACATTCAGAAAACAAAGATCATGGCATCTGGTCCCATCACTTCATGGGAAATAGATGGGGAAACAGTGGAAACAGTGTCAGACTTTATTTTGGGGGGCTCCAAAATCACTGCAGATGGTGACTGCAGCCATGAAATTAAAAGACGCCTACTCCTTGGAAGAAAAGTTATGACCAATCTAGATAGCATACTGAAAAGCAGAAACATTACTTTGCCAACTAAGGTCCATCTAGTCAACGTTATGGTTTTTCCTGTGGTCATGTATGGATGTGAGAGTTGGACTGTGAAGAAGGCTGAGCACTGACGAATTGATGCTTTTGAACTGTGGTGTTGGAGAAGACTCTTGAGAGTCCCTTGGACTGCAAGGAGATCCAGCCAGTCCCTTCTGAAGGAGATCAACCCTGGGATTTCTTTGGAAGGAATGATGCTAAAGCTGAAACTCCAGTACTTTGGCCACCTCATGCAAAGAGTTGACTCATTGGAGAAGACTCTGATGCTGGGAGGGATTGGGAGCAGGAGGAGAAGAGGACGACCAAGGATGAGATGGCTGGATGGCATCACTGACTCAATGGACGTGAGTCTGAGTGAACTCCGGGAGATGGTGATGGACAGGGAGGCCTGGTGTGCTGTGATTCATAGGGTCGCAAAGAGTCGGACACAACTGAGTGACTGAACTGAACTGAACTGATGGCTGTTTATATATTCACACAAATGCATACCTCATTGTGCATGAAGAGTAAAATTGGTCATAAATTATTATCCCACAACCCTCAGTAGCGATTATGTAGTTCTGGTTGTTGTTCAGTCCTTCAGTCATCTCCAATTCTTTGTAACCCCATCAAGAGTCTTCTCCAACATCACAGTTCAAAAGCATCAATTCTTCGGTGCTCAGCTTTCTCTATAGTTCAACTCTCATATCCATACATGACTACTGGAAAAAACATAGCTTTGACTAAATTGACCTGTGTCAACAAAGTAATCTCTCTGCCTTTTATATGCTGTCTAGTTGGTCATAGCTTTTCTTCCAAGGAGCAAGCGTCTTTTAAATTCATGGCTGCAGTCACCATCTGCAGTGATTTGGAGTCCAAGAAAATAGTCTGTAACTGTTTTTGTTATTTCCCCATCTATTTGCCATGAAGTGATGGGACTAGAAATAAAGAAAGTGGAGTCTCTCAGTCATGTCAAACTCTTTGTGGCCCCATGAACTGTAGCCTATCAGGCTCCTCTGTCCATGGGATTTTACAGGCAAGAGTACTGGAGTGGGTTGAGACTTCCTTCTCCAGGGGATCTTCCTGACTCAAGAATCGAACCCAGTCCTCCTGCATTGTAGGCAGACGCTTTACTCTCTGAGCCACCAGGGAAGTCTTTTGCCAAACAATGCTCAAACTACCACACAATTGCCCTCATCTCTCATGCTAGTAAAGTAATGCTCAAAATTTTCCAAGCCAGGCTTCAGCAATACATGAACCGTGAACTTCCAGATGTTCAAGCTGGTTTTAGAAAAGGCAGAGGAAACAAAGATCTAATTGCCAATATCTGCTGGATCATCAAAAAAGGAAGAGAGCTCCAGAAAAATATCTATTTCTGCTTTATTAACTATGCCAAAGCCTTTGACTATGTGGATCACAATAAACTGTGGAAAATTCTGAAAGAGATGGGAATACCAGACCACCTGACCTGCCTCTTGAGAAATCTGTATGCAGGTCAGGAAGCAACAGTTAGAACTGGACATGGAAAAACAGACTGGTTCCAAATAGGAAAAGGAGTATATCAAGGCTGTATATTGTCACCCTGCTTATTTAACTTATATGCAGAGTACATCATGAGAAACGCTGGGCTGGAGGAAGCACAAGCTGGAATCAAAATTTCCAGGAGAAATATCAATAACCTCAGATGTGTAGATGACACCACCCTTATGACAGAAAGTGAAGAACTAAAAAGCCTCTTGATGAAAGTGAAAGAGGAGAGTGAAAAAGCTGGCATAAAGCTCAACATTCAGAAAATGAAGATCATGGCATCCGGTCCCATCACTTCACAGCAAATAGATGGGGAAAGAGTGTCAGACTTTTTTTTTTTTTTTTTTTTTGGCTCCAAAATCACTGCAGATGGTGAATGCAGCCATGAAATTAAAAGATGCTTACTCTTTGGAAGGAAAGTTATGACCAACCTAGACAGCATATTCAAAAGCCGAGATATTACTTTGTCAGCAAAGGTCCATATAGTCAAGGCTATGGTTTTTCCAGTAGTCATGTATGGATGTGAGAGTTGGACAGTAAAGAAAGCTGAGCACAGAAGAATTGATGCTTTTAAACTGTGGTATTAGAGAAGACTCTTGAGAGGCCCTTGGACTGAAAGGAGATGCAACCAGTCCATTCTAAAGAAGGTCAGTCCTGGGTGTTCACTGGAAGGACTGATGTTGAAGCTGAAACTCCAATACTTTGGCCACCTGATGGGGAGAGCTGACTCATTAGAAAAGAACCTGATTCTGGGAAAGATTGAGGGCAGGAGAAGGAGACGACAGAGGATGAGATGGTTGGATGGCATCACCAACTCAATGGACATGAGTTTTGGTAACTCCAGGAGTTAGTAATAGACAGGGAGGCCTGACTTGCTGTGGTTTATGGGGTCGCAAAGAGTCAGACATGACTAAGAGACTGAACTGAACTAATGGGACCAGATGCCATGATCTTCAATTCAGTTCAGTCACTCAGCCATGTTTTAGTCTTTGCGATCCCATGGACTGCAGCACGCCAGGCTTCCCTGTCCATCACCAACTCCCGGAGCTTGCTCAAACTCAAATCCATCGAGTAGGTGATGCCATCCAACCATCTCATCCTCTGTTGTCATCTTCTCCTCCCACCTTCAGTCTTTCCCAGCATCAAAGTCTTTTCTAATAAATCATTTCTTCACATCAGGTGGCCAAAGGATTAGAGTTTCAGCTTCAACATCAGTCCTTCCAATGGATATTCAGGACTGATTTCCTTTAGGATGGACTGCTTGGGTCTCCTTGCAGTCCAAGCGACTCTCAAGAGTCTTACCCAACACCACAGTTCAAAAGCTGGCAGTCAGCTTTCTTATAGTCCAACCCTCATATCCATACATGACTACTGGAAAAACCATAGCTTTGACTAGACAGATCTTTGTCAGCAAAGTAATCTCCCTGCTTTTTAATATTCTGTTTAGGTTGGTCATAGCTTTCCTTCCAAGGAGCAAGTGTCTTTTGATTTCATGGCTGCAGTTACCATCAGCAGTGATTTTGGAGCCCAAGACAATAAAGTCTGTCACTGTTTCTGTTGTTTCCCCATCTATTTGCCATGAAGTGACGGGACCAGGTGCCATGATCTTCATTTTTTGAATGTTGAGCTTTAAGCCAGTTTTTTCACTCTCCTCTTTCACCTTCATCAAGAGACTCTTTAGTTCCTCTTCACTTTCTGCCTTAAGGGTGGTGTCATCTGCATATCTCAGGTGATTTGTGTGTTTTGTGTGAATTGCAAATGTAGTTGTAGGTAGTGACATAAAATGATTCAAGACACATATTATGTGCCAGAGATGAGGTGAGGTTAAGAAATGACACAATTTGAATGGCTGAAAGATTGCTTTATGAACAATTTAAAAATGGAATATGTGCGTTTTGGCAAATGCCATCTCTACCTCTTCTTTTTCTCTTTGTGGTGCACTATACCACCATCCCTACTCCTCCAATTCTGGCCATGGACATCTACTATGTTAGCATGTTTGTTCTATTCTCCTATTTATAGATGAGCAATCTAAGGCAATGGCGCCCCACTCCAGTACTCTTGCCTGGAAAATCTCATGGACGGAGGAGTCTGGTAGGCTGCAGTCCATGAGGTTGCTAAGAGTCGGACACGACTGAGCGACTTCACTTTGACTTTTCACTTTCATGTATTGGAGAAGGAAATGGCAACCCACTCCAGTGTTCTTGCCTGGAGAATCCCAGGGACGGGGGAGCCTGGTAGGCTGCCATCTATGGGGTCGCACAGGGTTGGACACGACTGAAGCGACTTAGCAGCAGCAGTAACAGCAGTAGTCTTGGAGACTGTGGTGAAAGGGACATTGCACATGGAAGTGACCCAAGTACTTTAGATGACCACAGGAAAAATGCTATTTAGTAGTTATATGGTCCTGAGAAGGAATTGAGGAGATTTATAGTCTACAGAGTGTGAATATCCTTGAATAATTGATCATTATGTTAATAATATAAAAAATTATTAGTATTTTAGTTTCCTTTTCTTTTTCTTTAGTTTCGTTTTCAACATTCTAACTGATAAATCAATTCATGGAATGAATCACTCCATGGTGTCGGAGTTTGTGTTCCTGGGACTCACCAACTCCTGGGAGATTCAACTTCTCCTCTTCATGTTCTCTTCCATCTTTTACATGGCCAGCATGCTAGGAAACTCCCTCATTGTTCTCACTGTGATGATGAACTCTCACTTACACTCCCCCATGTACTTTCTGTTGGCCAACCTCTCCATCACTGACCTGGGAGTTTCTTCTGTAATTTCTCCCAAAATGATTTATGACATTTTTAGAAAACGTAAAGTCATCTCCTTTGGAGGCTGCATCGCGCAGATCTTTTTCATCCATATCATTGGTGGTGTGGAGATGGTGCTTCTTATAGCCATGGCCTTTGACAGATATGTTGCCATATGTAAGCCTCTCCACTATTTCACTATTATGAGCAGAAAAATATGTCTTCTGCTTCTTGTTGCTGCATGGATAATTGGCTTTATTCACTCTGTGGTTCAACTGGGTTTTGTTGTAAAATTGCCAATCTGTGGCCCTAATATAATAGATAGCTTTTACTGTGACTTTCCTCGGTTCATCAAACTTGCCTGCACAGACACCTTCAGGCTGGAGTCCATGGTCACAGCCAACAGTGGATTCATATCCCTGGGATCATTCTTCGTATTGATCGTCTCCTACGTTTTTATCCTCATCACTGTTCGGAAACACTCTTCAGGTAGTTCGTCTAAGGCCCTCTCCACTTTGTCAACTCATGTCATGGTGGTGATTTTGTTCTTCGGTCCTTGCATCTTTGTTTACATCTGGCCTCACTCCACGTCACACCTAGACAAATTCCTTGTTGTTTTTGATGCAGTTCTCACCCCTTTTTTAAATTCAGTCATCTATACATTGAGGAACAAAGAAATGAAAGTGGCAATGAAGAAAGTATGCAGTCAATTTATTATTTACAGAAGGATTTCTTAAATGCCCAAAGTATTATAAAGTCTCTTTACTGAGTTGGAGTGATATTATACTTCTATTTTTAATATTGGGAGTTTCCAAGTACCATACTCACATTTAGATAACCCAGATTAAAATAATATGATTCTTTTAAAAATGTTAACTGAGAAACCATGTCACTGCCTATGATTGGAGGAAGTATATGGTGTGGTAAAAAGTATCTTCTGGAGAAGGCCAATTGCTTGTCTCTCAAGAGACATTATCTGATAGATTTACTATGGTCTAGACTGGTGAGATGGTTGGATGGCATCACAGACTCAGTGGACATGAGTTTGAGCAAGCTTCAGGATTTGGTGATGGACAGGCAAGCCTGGTGTGCTACAGTCCATGGAGTCGCAGAGAGTCAGACACTACTGAGCAACTGAACTGAACTGAAACTTCAGAACTGTCTCTTCAGTGTCATAGTGGGTTATATAAAAGATTGCCAATTGACACTTAGTAAAGCACTACTACATGGAAATATATACATCAAGATGCCTATTTATTAATTTGTCATAGAAAAATCAGTTACATGGCCTGAACTTCCACATAAATGTAACTCATTCTTCAAATGTAGGAAAATTTCTGGGAAGTTAAACAGTGACATAAACATTAATGAGCAGGGAATCAGAGCAAGAGTTAGCTGGATTATACAAATATTTAATCATATCAGATTTTTATATTTAATGACTATATCTCCACTCTAGGATATGCCTACCATCACACTGGAAAAATAAGATCCTTAGGTCAGAAATTCTATCTGGACAGTGTTGGCTGGGCATCATGAAGTTTACCTTTTGACTCTTTTTCATACTATGTTCCAGGTCATCTAATCCCTATGCTCTTACAGATACTTTCTTATTTCCACATGTAACTAACCAGGTTCTTCCTATTCCTTCTCCTGGCGTGACTATTCCTATTGCATTTGAATGAATTGCAAGCTAAATTTAAGTTTGGAAAATGCTTTGCATATGACTATATTCTCTTATAAAGAAGTGAAGGATTTGCATCAACAGGTTTAGAATTCATACCCATTTCAACAAAGAAGAACTAAGGCTTATTCTCAAGGATGTACTGCAAATAACTCTGATCTTTATAGATTCTTATATAGTTTACCAATATTCCTTTGGTCTTACAAGCAGTCGTTATTTACTTTATATCTTATCTTCCTTGATAATTTCTTTCCCTTTTCTCTTTATTTCCACTGCCCTTATATCATTTGGACCTTGGGAAACTAATACCTGTATATCCGTTTATTTTGTCGTTTAGTCGCTAAGCCATGTCCTACTCTTTTGTGACCCCCTGGACTGTAGCCCATCAGTCTTCTTTGTCCATGAGATTTCCCAGGCAAGAATACTGGAGCGGGTTGCCATTTCCTCCTCCAGGGGATCTTCCCAACCCAAGGATCAAACCCGCGTTTTCTGTATCTCCTGCATTGGCAGGCGTATTCTTTTACCACTGAGCTACCTGGGAAGCTCTTTTTTTTTTTTTAATTACCTTAAATTTCTTTTTTTATACTTGTACTTTTTCACGTTATTAATCTGAACTCTTTGAATTACATATGTCAGGAATCCAATCAAAGAAAGCTTAAAGAAACTAAAACAAAGAATTGAAAAGTTTCAGTTGTTCAAGAGGAAAAGATCTATAGATCTATTGTACAACAACTTGAATATCCTTAACATTACTGAACTGTGCTTAGAACTGGTGCAATGTATGTTTATATACATAGATTTTTACCACAATGCAAAAACTCTTTTAATATTTTTTAAAGGAACATATTGACTCAGGTTACTGGGATATCTAATAGTGGATCCAGCCTCACAGACTCCAGGGACTCATTTACTTGCACACTTTTGGATTTTCTCTCTCATTCACTCCATTTCTCTTCCTCCTTGCTCTGTTTCTTTCTATCCTCCTTCTCTATTGACTATTTTTTTCTCTGTACATTGGTCTTATTTTCTTCTGTTGCACATGGACTTTTTTATGCACCTTGTAGGGAGAGAAGAGAGGCTGCAAATAACTCAAATTTTAAGTAATTTCAGCAGAGCAACCCTGTAGGCAAGGCAGAGGTTTTCTTTCCTAACATCTATATTAAAACACAATGAAAGAATTCTAGTTAGCATTGTTTTAGCTCTATGCCAGATCTTTCATGGACTACGTCTTGATGCCCACCTTAGTAGCAAGGGCCAAAGTGTGTGGTTGACAACCTCCAGAGAACTATATGAATTTAAGGAGGAACATTTCTCAAATGGGGGAGGTGGGGTACTGTCATCAGTGGAAGGAGAAAAGTGATTCAAGACAGACAAAAAGTTGTCACATGTTTTTTCTCATTGAAATAGAAGTTAATATCCCATGTTGAGATGTTCTTCCACCCTGTCCTCATCAGTGGAATACTAGCTTTTGCATATTGATTTATCAGTTCCACATCTATGCTAATGATATTAATTCCTTTATTATAATATTTATATTATTTGCTTTCAAATATTGTATTTGAATTTTTGTATTTGTATAATACAAATATTATGTATTTGTATGCAAATGTCTTTGAATATTTGTATTCAAATATCTCCCCCCAATTTGTTGTTTTCTTTTCAGCTTTAGCTATCACTTTCTGCACCATAGAACTTGTACTTTTCATGACTGCAACTCCATAGAGCTTTTAAATTGTGACATCATAATTTTACTAAAAAATCTTTTCCATTCCAAAAAACTCTTTCTTCTTTTTCTCTGTTCTGACTGGGTGATTTCCACTAGTACAGCGTACAGATTGCTTCTCTTCCATATCATCCAGTCTTCTGTTGATTCCTTCTAGTTATTTTTTATTTGTTATTGAATTCTTCATTTGTGATTGGTTCTTTCTTACATTATCTAAGATTTTAAGTTCTCACTGAGTTCCTCCTTTCTTTTCCCAGGTATTATGAACGTCCTTATAGTCATTTTTTTGAACTCTTTATCAGGTAAATTACTTATCTCCATTTCATTAGGGTGTTTCATTTTCTTTTTTTTTCTTTTTTATTTTTTTTATTTTTTTTTAATTTATTTTTTATTTTGCTTTACAATTCTGTATTGGTTTTGCCATACATTGACGTGAATCCACCACGGGTGTACATGCGTTCCCAAACATGAACCCCCCTCCCACCCCCCTCCCCGCAACATCTCTCTGGGTCATCCCCGTGTACCAGCCCCAAGCGTGCCATATCCTGCATTGGACATAGACTGGCAATTCGATTCTTACATGATATTATACATGTTTCAATGCCATTCTCCCAAATCATCTCTTTTTTGCTGTCCTGCCATACTTATCTGTCTTTTCATTTGGTTTGCCCAGTGGTTCTTGTTTCTATGAATTAGGTGAAACAGCGACCTCTCCTGGTCTTGAAAAAGTGTCCCTGTGGGGAAGCATCCTCTTGAGTAGACTACTTGTGCTTTGGGGCTTTGGCAAGCTGGCTGTAACATGAGCATCCAGACTGGAGGCAGTGCCTGGGGAGTGCAGCACCTAAGACAATATTAGAGGGATGGCTGGGCACTGAGGAAGTACAGACCATGAAGATTCTCCATAGTGGGAGGGGCATCAAAAATGGAGCTCCTTAGCACCTCTGACCTCTGAGAGAGCTCCAGCAGTTTCCTGTTTGTTTGACAGATGACCTACAGTTACTAAATAGGTTGTGTTCTCATATAGTTTAGCTGTACTTGAAACTACTATTTGTTCAGCATGTCTCAGGGGAGCACACCAGCCGTATCCCTCCCTGTTGGAGGTCTCTATGACTGGTGGGGTTCCCATGAAGGGTGGTTGTTCAGTCTCTAAGTCGTGTCTGACTCTTGGCAACCCCGTGGACTGCAGCATGCCAGGCTTCCCTGTTTTTCACTATTTCCTGGAGTTTTGCTCAAATTCATGTCCATTGAGTCAATGATGCTATCTAACCATTTCATCCTCTGCTGCCCCGTTCTCCTTTGCTTTCAGTCTTCCCCAGCATCAGTGTCTTTTCCAGTAAGTCGGCTCTTTGCCTCAGGTGGCCAAAGTGTTGGAGTTTTCAATGATTATTCAGGGCTGATTTCCTTTAGGATTATTTGTTTGATCTCCTTACAGACCAAGGGACTCTCAAGAGACTTCTCCAGTTTCACAATTTGAAAGCATCTATTCTTTGGTGCCGGAGAAGGTGATGGCACCCCACTCCAGTACTCTTGCCTGGAAAATCCCATGGACGGAGGAGCCTGGTGGGCTGCAGTCCATGGGGTCGTGAAGAGTCAGACACAACTGAGCGACTTCACTTTCACTTTTCACTTTCATGCATTGGAGAAGGAAATGGCAACCCACTCCAGTGTTCTTGCCTGGAGAATCCCAGGGATGGGGGAGCCTGGTGGGCTGCCGTCTATGGGGTCTCACAGAGTCAGACACGACTGAAGCGACTTAGCAGCAGCAGCATTCTTTGGTGCTCTCTCTTCTTTATGGTCCAACTCTCACATCCATACATGACTACTGGAAAAGCCATAGCTTTGACTATACAGACCTTTGCTTTTTAATACATTGTCTAAGTTTTGTCATAGCTTTCCTTCCAAGGAGCAAGCATCTTTAATTTCATGGCTGCAGTCATTGTCAACAGTGATTTTGGAGTCCAGGAAAATAAAATCTGCCACTGTTTCCACTTTTTCCCCTTCTGTTTGGCATGATGTGATGGGACTGGATACCATGGTTTTAGTTTTTTGAATGTTGAGTTTTAAGCCAGCTTTTTCGCTCTCCTGTTTTACCCTCCTCATGGGTATTCCATTTTTATGTAAACTAACTCTGTGCAGTAGATGGTCAATCAATCTTCAAATCTTCTTCAGAAGCAGTTGCTCTTTATGTAAGTATATATTCAATGTGCCTGTAGAAGGAGATGAGCTCAGGGTCTTATTATACATCCCATCTTTCCCTCCCTCAGACAGGGAATATCTGTAATTGTATACTTTCCTTGGAAGAAAAGATGTCCTATGATACTTACTAATCTTACTTACTATCAGTTCAGTTCAGTCGCTCAGTTGTGTCCAACTCTTTGCGACCCCATGAATTGCAGCATGCCAGGCCTCCCTCTCCATCACCAACTCCCAGCGTTCACTCAAACTCGCATCCATTGGGTCAGTGATACCATCCAGCCATCTCATCTTCTGCCATCCCCTCTCCTCCTGCCCCCAATCCCTCCCAGCATCAGAGTCTTTTCCAATGAGTCAACTCTTTGCATGAGGTGGCCAAAGTACTTACTTACTATAAATACTTACTATAGATGTTACTAATTTGTAAACAAGGCTAATGGTTGGTTTTTTTCCTTAAGACCTAAGAAAGACCAAAAGTATAAATTCCTTGACACGAAGTCTAGGGAGGGAATGTGGAGGGAAGTTTTACATCACAGAGGCAAATCATCTTTGTTCCTGTATAGTGAGTGATCTCTAATAGTCTTTTGCATAGGCATTCTCTGTGCCCTCTCTGAAATATAAAGCCTCAGAACCCTTTCTGGTGCCATACCTCACCATACTCTCAGTAGACTCACCATCCAGATTTTCCAGCATTATAGACCTGTCTTCATAGTGATATAAATTTATTCAGGGTACTGATTTTTCTTTCCAAACCATGGCGCATCTGCAGAAACTATCATTTATAGGCTTACAGAATACCTTTTCTGCCTTATCTGTTCTTGTGGTGTCCCATGAAACATCAGCAGCTCTGGGCACGTTTTTACAGAAAATGAAGTATAACAACAGACCAAAAGAACTTACTATAGCATACATACACACATGCATACTCCATAACTAAGAAACAGCTCACTGATGGCATGATGGAATGGCCTTGTAATGTTCTGCTTTTGTACCAGCTGGGAAGTGAACACCTAGCAAGCTGAGGAGGCTATTCTGTGCAGAACATATCTTAAGCCAGTGGCCACTACATATTGTCCTCTGTCCTATAGCCAGTATATGTGAACCTAAGGGGGGAAAAGTCACTTTAGCAATAGGATCAAATCATTTACTATGGGAATTTATCTCCCCATTCTTGTGAACTTTGGATTAGTAAACTCAGAGGTCCTAATGCCTCCTAGGAAGAATATTCCAAAGGGAATACAGCTAAGACTGGCCTCTGACAACTTTGAGCTCTGCATATCACTGAATCTGTAAATGAAAGAGTTATTGCCTATGACAATTGTAGGGACATGGGGAGGAGTGAAAACAAAAGTATGTAAGCCATATATTGAAATATTTGAGGGACTTCCACAGTGGTCCAGTGGTTAAACTCCAAGCTCCCAATGCAGAGGCAAGGGTTTGATCCCTGGTCTGGAAACTAGGATCCCACATGCTGTGCACTGCAACCAAAAGATTTTTTTTTAAGAAGAAAGAAATATTTGAAAGCTATAAGTCAAATTAACAAAATTTTGATTACAGATATTGTGTTCCATTTTTCAATGTTAATAAACATATGTTGTCTCCTCTCTGTCTCTAGTGTCTTATTATGGGTTTTTTAGGATCTCTGTTCTGGTCAAACCAAATAAGTCCCCAGGGGTAAAGTCCCTAGACCCATGAACTCCTTGTAAACTCTTGTCTAGGCAGTATCACTTGATCACTGTCCTCTGGAATTATTAATTAACTTTATTTCTACAACAGCAATATTTTATGGCACTTTATATTAGAGAACACAGAAAATCTAAGACTCTGTGAAGATATTCTTTTCTTTGTACAGGTAAAAGTGAATAATAAGGGTAAACTTAACAATAAGGAAAGTAATTCTAATGTCAGATATGAGCTGCTAAGGATGTGAGTCGTATGTTCAAATGCATGAGTGTTATCCTAAAACTGGGTAGCTAGTGTCTGAGGTAACAAATTGACAAGCAGTGGAGTATAAGTGCAAAAGGGGTATTGATATGTTGCAGAGAGTAAACTGACTTTGACCTTTTACTAGAATCACACAGCTTTTGCATTAGGGTAACATGAAAGATATTAGGAAAAGTCAAATGATTTTTTAATGTTTGGGGTTTAGCACTCTGTTGCCAGCATGATTATCTGAATGATTCTCATCCTCTTAGTTTGACAAACAGGTAAGAAAAATTGCTGACATAAGAAACTAAGAAAACAAGGTTTCTTGTCATCTCCATTAGTTTTTCAAAAGAGATAAAATATAAACCAGTCTTAAAAAGGGAAAAAAATTAACTAGGTACTTGTAAAATTTTCAAGATGAAAAAAGTCTGAATAGGAACTACCTGAATAGAAGAGATATCCAAAAATGTAAAACTGAATTATTTCCAGTATAAATGTTATCTTATAATATGATATGAAAAGTATACAAATAAAATGAAAACTTAAATATTGGTTGGCTCTATTACTCTCTTAAGTGCTTTATAATTTTAGAATTTTGATTTTTTAATTTTGTCTCTAAACTGTAAGTAGAGTGCAGAAGGTTTAGAGAGAGTTGATTTATGTGATTTTTTTTTTTTTTTTGGACATGGGAAGTACACGAAAAAGAGATCCCAAGAGAAAATGTAAAAGGGATTGAGTTTTTGAGTCTTGAAAACTGAAAGCTTAGTTTGCTGAGTTTATGTACATAAAAAGTTAATTGAAAGAGACATTGAAAATCATTTTATTGTACACAGTTTTAAAAAGCAATACAGTATTGTAAAGCAAAATGAAGTAAAAATAAAAATTTAAAAAAAAAAGAACTGGTCTTAATTTAGGAGAGGCAGATATTTACTTAGGTGTGGAAACAAATTTATGACAATTTTTAAACAAAATGCAGGGCTGAGGGAAATTATACCCTATCAATATTTTTAGATTGAGAAGGAAATTTATAGCAATGATAGTCTAGATTTTCAAAACCAAAAGATGTCATAGTCCCCTTTCAGCTTAATAATTCTATAATTTGGAACCATAGCTGCCAATATTTCCCTTATCTATAAAGATTAAATGTCTTAGAATCTATTTCTGGAAGACATTGATTCTATATGGGTCAAGAAAGGGAATTAATCACAATAAAAGTCAAAAGGATTGGGTCTTTTCTTTTATATCTGAATATTTAATTACTTTAACAAAGAGTTACAATTAATGTGTTTGAGAAAAACAGTCTAACAACTTTCTCTTTTGAGAAAAACCGACCTGTAAGAGAACCGGGTTTTACAACATCATCAATCAGGATGTGCTGCTGCTGCTAAGTGGCTTCAGTCGTGTCCGACTCTGCGCGACCCCATAGACAGCAGCCCACCAGGCTCCCCCGTCCCTGGGATTCTCCAGGCAAGAACACTGGAGTGGGTTGCCATTTCCTTCTCCAGTGCATGAAAGTGAAAAGTGAAAGTGAGGTCGCTCAGTCGTGTCCGACTCTTCACGACCCCATGGACGGCAGCCTACCAGGCTCCTCCGTCTATGGGATTTTCCAGGCAAGAGTACTGGAGTGGGGTGCCATTGCCTTCTCCGAATCAGGAGGTGGTTTGTAGATATTAAGTGACTCCTAGGTGACTAGACATCATCGCATTTCCCTGGTGGCTCAATGGTAAAGAATCCACCTGCAATGCAGGAGACCCAGGTTTGATCTTTGGGTCAGGAAGATTCCCTGAAGAAGGAAATGGCAACCCACTCCAGTATTCTCACCTGTGAGATCTCATGGACAGAGAAACTTGGCGGGTTACAGTCGGTGGCATCACAAAAGAGTTGGACACGACTTAGTGAGTAAACAAGAGGTGACTAGACTTCATATCCTGGTGTCTCCATCTAGAATTTCACACTTAAAACTGTGAGTTTCTGTATTATGATATTTGATGTATATTTTTCTTCCTTTTAGTACATCTAGGGAAATTTTAATTTTGACTTCTTCTAAGCATTTTTTTTAAGTACTTATTTCATGGTAAGTAAATCACTATTAGCATTATCCTATCAGGCTTCACGGTTATAGTTCTTTACCCTGTAAACTCATTTTCCTCAAATTCCCGTTCTTAAGTAGTTGAAGGTACTGGAGATCCAAAGGGCAAAAAAACCTTACAACTTGATGTGTATAATTGATAAGGCTATGGAGAATGTCTTCCAAGAGACTAAGTGCCTAAAAGATACCTGAGATACAGTATTAAATGTTGTTTATGACTATAAAATTTCTGAAGAGTGGGTCCAGAAAGTCATGAAAGATAGTCTTAAACTAGCTCATGAAGCGGTCCTTGTCTTTTCTCTTCTTGTCATTATATTCATACTTTCTTTAATACTTCTTTCTTTTTAGTACTCACTTTAACATAGTTTCTTTTCCTTATCCCTTCACTTTTATAATCTAGTCTCTAATTTTTTTGTCTCTTGAGAACTCTTCCCAGTCTTTAGTGCATCTCACCAGTTATGTAATCAGGGATATTTTAATGTTTCTTTAAACATCCAATTATATCCATTCTATCTTCGTTGACTTGTTATAAGTATATAATCTGCTGTTACCTATTACTATAAGATTTGCAGTCTGATTCTCCTATGTCGAAAGCTATTTATTTACATCCTATTTTTCACATCACTGAAAATTTTAGCCAATTTTTCACAGAACCAATATTTTTGATATCTCCCCCTCTTCTTTTTGGGGCTTCCCTCAAGGCTCAGTGGGTAAAGAATATACCCACAATCCAGGAGACGTGGGTTTGATCCCTTGATTGGGATCCATGGGGTTGCAGAGTCAGACGTAACTGAGCACACACACATTCATACAATATTCTTAAAATCAAGTCAGCTAGAGAAAGAAAATATTTTTAACTTTTTATTTTATATTAGAGCATAATTGATTAACAATGTGTTAGTTTCAGGTGTACAACAAAGTGACTCACTTATAATACATATACATGTATCTGTTTCTTTTTCAAATTCTTCTCCTAATTAAGGTGTTAGAACATATTGAGCAGAGTTCCCTGTGCTATACAGTAGGTCTCTGTTGGTTACCTATTTTAAGTGTGAAAGTGAAGTTGCTCAATCATGTCCAGTTCTTTGCAACCCCATGGACTGTGGCCTACCAGACTCCTCCATCCATGGGATTTTCCAGGCAAGAATACTGGAGTGGTTTGCCATTTAGTATAGTAGTGTGCAAATGTAATAAGGAAGAAAAAATATATTTACAGCATGGTAACTTTACATCATCTGTTTATAAGATAAATCATCTGTCTATACCTACATCTATATATCTTGTAGGATACAAAATATTGTGTATATTACACATATTACTAACACTAGACATCAAAAAAGAAAAGATAAAGTGAACAGAGACTGATACTTAATCATAACAATTTATATACTGATAATGAAGAAGCAGTAATATAATTGCCTCAAAGTAACCTAGAGTAATCAACACAATTGTTTCATGGTAGCCTTGCTGATTGATAATGAATGAATCACTATAAAATTTTATGGTATATCACTCAGTTCAGCCACTCAGTCGTGTCCAACTCTTTGTGACCCCATGGACTGCAGCACGCCAGGCTTCTCTGTCCATCACCAATTCCCAGAACTTGCTCAAACTCATGTCCATTGAGTCAGTGATGCCATCCAACCATCTCATCTTCTGTCGTCTCCTTCACCTCCTGCCCTCAATCTTTCCCACCATTGAGGTCTTTTCCAGTGAGTCAGTTTTTCACATCAGGTGGCCAAAGGATTGGAGTTTCAGCTTCAGCATCAGTCCTTCCAACGAATATTTAGGACTGATTTCTTTTAGGATTGACTGGTTTGATCTCCTTGCAGTTCCAAGGACCCTCAAGAATATTCTCCAACACCACAGTTTAAAAGCATCAATTCTTCAGCGCTCAGCTTTCTTTATGGTCCAGCTCTCACATCCATACATGACTACTGGAAAAACCATAGCTTTCACTAGACAAACCTTTTTCAGCAAAGGAATGTCTCTGCTTTTTAATGTGCTGTTTAGCTTGGTCATAGCTTTTCTTCCAAGGAGCAGGAGTCTTTTAATTTCATGGCCTCAAGCACTATCTTCAGTGATCTGGGACCCCAGAAAAATAAAGTCTGTCACTGTTTCCATTGTTTCCCCATCTATTTGCCATGAAGTGATGGGACCAGATGACATGATCTTTGTTTTTTAAATGTTGAGTTTTAGCCAGCTTTTTCACTCTCTCACTTTCATCAAGAGGCTCTTTAGTTCTTCTTCGCTTTCTGCCATAAGGGTGGTGTCATCTGTGTATCTGAGGTTATTGATATTTCTCCCGGCAATCTTGATTCCAACTTTTGCTTTATCCAGCCCTGCATTTCGCATGATGTACTCTGCATATGTTAAATAATCAGGGTGACAATATATAGCCTTGACGTACTCCTTTCCCTATTTGAAACCAGTCTGTTGTTCTATGTCCGGTTCTAACTGTTGCTTCCTGAGCTGCATACAGATTTGTCAGGAGGCAGATCAGGTGGTCTGTTATTCCCATCTCTTGAAGAATTTTCCACAGTTTGCTGTGATCCACACAGTCAAAGGCTTTGATGTAGTCAATGAAGCAGAAGTAGATGTTTTCCAAGAAACTTGTTGCTTTTTTGATGATCCAATAGATGTTGGCAATTTGATCTCTGGTTCCTCTGCCTTTTCTAAATCCAGCTTGAACATCTGGCAATTCACGGTTCATGTACTGTTGAAGTCTGGCTTGGAGAATTGTGAGCATTACTCTGCTAGCATGTGAGATGAGTGCAATTATGCAGTAGTTTGAACATTCTTTGGCATTACCTTTCTTTGGGGTTGGAATGAAAACTAACCTTTTCCAGTCCTGTGGCCACTGCTGAGTTTTCCAAATTTGCTGGCATATAGAGTGCAGCACTTTAACAGAATCATCTTTACAGATTTGAAATAGCTCAGCTGGAATTCCATCACCTTCACTGGCTTTGTTCATAATGATGCTTCCTAAGGCCCACTTGACTTCAGACTGACTCCAGGATGTCTGGCTCTAGGTGAGTGATCACACCATCATGGTTATCTCGGTCATGAAGATCTTTTTTGTATAGTTCTTCTATGTATTCTTGCCACCTCTTCTTAATATCTTCTGCTTCTGTTAGGTCCATACCATTTCTGTCCTTTATTGTGCCCAGCTTTGAATGAAATGTTCCCTCAGTATCTCTAGTTTTCTTGAATAGATATCTAGTCTTTCCCATTCTACTGTTTTCCTCTATTTCTTTGCATTGATCACTGAAGAAGGCTTTCTTATCTCTCCTTCCTATTCTTTGGAACTCTGCATTCAAATGGGTATGTCTTTTCTTTTCTCCTTTGCCTTTAGCTTCTCTTCTTTTCTCAGTTATTTGTAATGCCTCCCCAGACAACCATTTTGCCTTTTTGCATTTCTTTTTCTTGAGGATGGTCTTGATCACTGCCTCCTGAACAATGTCATGAACCTCTATCCATAATTCTTCAGGCACTCTGTCTATCAGATCTAGTCCCTTTAATTTATTTGTCACTTTCATTGTATAGTCATAAGTGTTTTGATTTAGGTCATACCTGAATGGCTTATTGGTTTTCCCTACTTTCTTCAATTTAAGTCTGAATTTGGCAATAAGGAGTTCATGATCTGAGCCACATCAGCTCCTGGTCTTGATTTTGTTGGCTGTATAGAGCTTCTCCATCTTCGGCTGCAAAGAATATAATCAATCTGATTTTGGTATTGACTGTCTGGTGATGTCCATGTGTAGAGTCATCTCTTGTGTTATTGGAGGAGGGTGTTTGCTATGACCAGTGCATTCTCTTGGCAAAACTCTGTTAGCCTTTGCCCTGCTTTATTTTGTACTCCAAGGCCAGAATATATACTCTTGAAACAGTGGAGTGGATAGCCTTTCCCTTCTCCAGGGTATCTCCCTAACTCAGGGATAGAATCCAGGTCTCCTGCATTACAGGTGGATTCTTTCCCACTGAGCCACAGGGAAGCCAAAGAATACTGGAGTAGGTAGCCTGTCCCTTCTCCAGTGGATCTTCGTGGCCCAGGAATCAAACCAGGGTCTCCTGCATTGCAGGCGGATTCTTTACCAACTGACCTATCAGAGAAGCCCTTTATGGTATACCGCATCACAATAATATTTATACCTTAGCACTGGAAACATTGTTAGAGTTTTTAAAGCATACTTACTTGTGATCGCAAACTGATAGGTAGTGTCTCCAATTACTATATAGTAAAGTAATTTTAGAAACCCAAGTTATGAAAGATTAAGGAAACTAGCACACTGTTAATTTTATATTAAATATTAATCACCTTATGTCTATATAAGGACAGGCTATCCACTTCAATATAAGTTTTGCACAATGCTCTATGGGTATATTTTTGTGTATTTATGGAAAAATCCACATGTAAATGGACTCACAAAGTTCAAATTCATATTGTTCAAGGGACAACTGTACTTGTTATTCAGAGTTTTAGGAAACAATTATTTTTGATTGTAAATTTTCAGTGAATGGGACTGAGGAAGGCAGATGCAGTTCTTAACTTTGTAGAACTTACAGCCTAGGTGGGAAGGAGAAATTGAACAAACAATTACATATCTGTTAATACTGCTAGAATACAGTGTGCTTTGAGAGCAAATCAATTAAACTTATACAAGATAATTTCTAAGAAAATATAAATATTAATATTTTTCTTATTTATGAAATATATTTTCTGATAGAAAAGTCTGCTACTCCCTGTATGTCAATAGTGTTTTATTTTCTTATTCACTCTCATATGTCTCATGTACTGAGTGCTATGAGGGCAAATGAAATAAAGTAAACATAATATTTACTGAATACTTACTATCACCTAACTTCCCTTGTAGCTCAGTCGGTAAAGAATCTGTCTGCAATTCAAGAGACCTGGGTTCGATCCCTAGGTCAGGAAGATCCCTTGGAGAAGGAAATAGCAACCCACTCTAGTATCCTTGCCTGAAAAATCTCATGGACAGAGGAGGCTGGTGGGCTGCAGTCCATGGGGTCACAAAGAGTCAGGCACGACTGAGCGACTGACACTTACTCACTTACTTACTATGGCCTCATGTCTAGATGCATTAGTTATTCTACTAATTGCAATTGCATAGGTAAATAAACTAAAGCTCAAAGAATTTAAGCAACTCATCCAAGATAAAGCTATCAATGGATGAACTTTAGTATAAATCTTGAAATCTAAATCCAAAACCCATATTCCCTTCGCTAAGTTATGTTATATCTCTAGAATTCATAATCACATGATCCTGGGATAAGTGCTTATACAGAGATTCGTACAAAATGGTTTCCACTACATTGTGCATTTCATAGTTTTAAGATTTTCAGATCATTTGCTAAGAACCCTAAGACAATGTTTCTCAAATTACCTGTGTTAAAGGATAAGATTTTTCCCTTTATTTCTAGTTCTTCATGGACTATTACTTTTGTAAAGTACAAAACTTGGCATCACTGTATATCAAATTGCTAGAGAAGTTTTTAAATACTAACTCACAGACTCTCTACCTGGTATGATACAAATTAGTAACAGACAGTTCATGGACCTGCATCTCTCTAGACCACTTTGTAGGGAGTACAAATATGAATAAGCCAAAATCCCTGCCTTCAAGAAGCTTAGAGTCTACTTGGTAAGTTAGAATTGTTATCAGTTCACTATAATTCAAGGACAATAAAATAAATGCTACTAATAGTAAGCCAAAACTGTGTAAATATGGTAAACCTTTAAATAATATTGAAGGTGAATGTGTTCCCATGGGTGGGGCCAAGTGAAAGTTTGTAGGCTTGAAAGAGATGGCAGTAGTGATTAGTTCATTGTAACTAGGATTGGATCATATTGGTTTTGAACCCAAATTCAAAGGGTTGAGGTTGAATTCCTTATGCTAATGCTGAAGATCTTGTATCTCATGAGTAATACAGGGCATCAATCCTGGGAGGAAGCAGAGGGTATTACATGCATAAAAAATAAGGTGCTAAGAATAGCCCCATATGATGGCCATCAGTTTTCCTGTGTAAAGACATTTTAAGGTCACGAGCATATTAGGTCAGTTCTAATGCTAATGTAGAAATAGGCTTTCACAACTGTAATCCCTTTTCTTCTAATTTATTATTAACATAATTATCATGATTTACATTTTTTCTATTGTCCTCCTTCAGGTAGTAATGCTAACAAAGCTAATGGATGGAGCAAATCAGTCTGTGGTGTCAGAGTTCGTGCTCCTGGGACTCACCAACTCCTGGGAGATCCAGCTACTCCTCTTTGTGTTCTCATCCACATTTTATGTGGCAAGCATGATGGGAAACTCTCTCATTATTCTCACTGTGACTTGTGACCCTCATTTACACTCTCCCATGTACTTTCTGTTGGCCAACCTCTCCTTCATTGACCTGGGAGTTTCTTCTGTCACTTCTCCCAAGATGATTTATGACCTTTTCAGAAAGCATAAAGTCATCTCCTTTAGAGGCTGCATTGCTCAGATCTTCTTCATCCACATCGTTGGTGGTGTGGAGATGATGCTGCTCATAGCCATGGCCTTTGACAGATATGTTGCAATATGTAAGCCTCTCCATTATCCGACCATCATGAGCCCTAGAATGTGCATCTCCTTTTTAGTGGCTGCCTGGATAATAGGCTTTATCCACTCCATGGTTCAACTACCTTTAGTGGGAAAATTACCCTTCTGTGGCCCAAATGTGTTGGACAGCTTTTACTGTGACCTTCCTCGGCTGATCAAACTTGCCTGCATAGACACGTACCAGCTAGAATTCATGGTCATGGCCAACAGTGGATTCATCTCTATTGGCTCCTTCTTCATTCTGATCATTTCCTACATTGTCATCATTCTCACTGTTCAGAAACACTCTTCAGGTGGTTCATCTAAGGCTCTGTCCACACTTTCAGCTCACATCACTGTAGTAGCTGTGTTCTTTGGTCCTTTGACTTTTATCTATACATGGCCATTTCCTTCCACACACCTGGATAAGTTTTTGGCCATCTTTTATGCAGTTCTCACTCCTTTCCTGAATCCAGTCATTTATACATTCAGGAATCAAGAAATGAAAGTGGCAATGAAGAGAGTATGCAGACAGTTAGTGAGTTATAAAAAGATCTCTTTATTGATGCCTGTATTGTAATGCCCTTGTTAATTAATGATGTTCAGTGCTGATGATCAAACTCAGAGAAAAACTTTTCTTTATCCTACTTTCATTTTATTATGCACACTGATAGCAAGTCCACTTTGTCTTTCACTTAGGAGGTAGCAAAATTCACTTTTGAAAAGAGAAAAGGAATTATATATGAAGCATCTATATTCAAATATTGTAGTAATCTGAGCCTCAGATCCTAAGGAATAATGTTTATGTGCAGTAACTATTAGAAATACAAAACATGGAACACTTTCTTAAGGCCTTAAGAACAGGGAGAACCTGTCTGGCTCCTTTTAACAAAGCATGCCTCATGGTCAGGAATTCCTAACACCCAATAGGAGATGTGCTAAGTGAGGACTGAACTGAGTCTTCCTATTGGATGCTGCAGCTTGCCCACATTCTATCCTTCCTTTGGCTCTCTGCCAGGGCTGTGCAAAGACGGCAGAATCTTCAAGAGCAAACACACAGTATCTTTGAGAACAAACTTGTATGAGGTCACGTATCTCTCAGTAGAAACCAAAGGAACTGTTCTTGGAATACAAAGAGCTGAGAAACACGAGGATTTTCTCTGTGATTAGAATTATGCTGCTCAAACCCCATTGCATTTTCATGCCTCTTTTCTTCCTATGTCTTCCTTTTTAATTTTCTTCAGCCACTTATGGTCTCTGGGCTAGGAAAACCTTTCCTCTCCTCTCTCTTTTCTTCCCTTCCCATTATTCCTCTTCCTTTCCCCACTTCCCAAAATTTGCTGCTATTTTCCCTTTGAACTTCCCTTACTGCTGCCCCTTTAAAATTGCCCTCTTGTAATTATTATAAATTACCTCCTCAATCAGTTTCATGTTTGAAAGACTGATTGTTTTGGTCCTGGGAGCTGAGCCCTGTAATGTGAGTGAAAG
This sequence comes from Oryx dammah, assembly GCF_014754425.2. Classification (NCBI taxonomy): domain Eukaryota; kingdom Metazoa; phylum Chordata; class Mammalia; order Artiodactyla; family Bovidae; genus Oryx; species Oryx dammah. Next base: position 74,330,989 of record NW_024070210.1, on the reverse strand, counting down.
GAGAATAACTAAATGGCAAGGGTAGGGCTCACTTACAGAAGTTTCTTTCATATTTTCAACTGACCCACAATAAGGAACACTGTATATGCTGTAATACATACCACACTCCATCTCCATAAGGAACTTAAAAGAACTTAAAGTTTTACATAATTGTATTTATTTTTTGAAAAATAGTTTTTTCTTCTCTTTCATCTTTTTTTCAACTTCTGTTTACAGTCAATAGTTTTTGAACAACAGAATCTATGCTAAGAAAATTAAACAATAGATGGATAGTAATATTTACCACTTCTAGTTCAAAGCAGAATGAATACTCTAAGATAAATGTGTTATGTCATTATGATAGTGAATGTAAAACTCTAGTCTTGCTTTAATATAATATTTGGTAGTACAGCATTTCTAAGTTTTTTTTTAAAATAAGTCCATCAAAGCTGAGCTGTGCAAACTTTGTCAGAATTTTAACACATGATTATTTTGTATCCAACTCATTACTTGAAATTACATATATATATCCTCTTATAAAGACTTTGGTTATTATACAAAATGAGATAAGCAACTGGATTTTGAACTAGGGAACAACAGGCTTACATTTTCAGTGTAAGCTGAAAATGGATCATTCTGGCTGCTTCATGCTTCAGAGCTTCAAGGATACAGTCAGGGAAATTATTAGAAGTCATTGCAATAATTCTAGCATGATGATACTGACTTAGATCAGAGTGATAAAGGTAGAGGTAGTGAGACATGATACAGTCTCGATAGATTGACATGATGTGTAATGAAATGTCCAGCACTATAGATATCCTTGACAAGTTGGAAACTGTGAAATAGTGCACCTCATTACAGAATTTTCATATAAAGATAAACAAAACCCCAAATCTACAAAATTATGAAAGATACTAATAGGGTAAATACACACTTAGTCACTACCTTTAAAAAAGACACCAGAATAAAGAGGCATTTGAAGCTTTAAAAAGGAGTCTGAGAGAAATAAAGTGAAGTGATCCCTCACACAATAGCTCAATAGCACAAACAGTGACACAGGATTAATATATTGTCAAGGCCCAGCTCAAGTTTTTGGTATATGATATATATCATTAAAAACATATTAGCCACATATACTACAATAAAGGGCTTCCCTGGTGGCTCAGCTGGTAAAGAATGCAGGAGACCTGGGTTTGATCCCTGGGTTGGGAAGATCCCCTGGAGAAGGGAAAGGCTACCCACTCCAGTACTCTGGCCTGGAGAATTCCATGGACTGTATAGAAGAACATGGGGTCACAAAGAGTTGGACACTACTGAGCAACTTTCACTTTCACTACAATAAATGGCAAATGGTACAATGAAGTCATTCTCTTTATGTGTTTTATGCATTTGTTCCATGGAGACATCTAGAGTTATGGTAAAATTGTGTATATTTAACTGGAGACCCCAGAAGTAAATACTGAAATATTATAGCCAAATGTCAGTTGTACCTCTTAAGTTTACTCTGCATCTCTAAGGAGTTAGCCTCTATTTATAGGTATAGAGCCAGGGTGAATTAAACACTGAAGAATATTTACTTCTGAAAGTAAAGAGCTAATAACTGTCACTGCTATACTAGAACAATTTTTCTGTAACTGAAATCTGATAATTATCTGAAACCTAGGCAAAAGGAAATTGCAAACATTCTTCACACTTCCACCAAGGCCAATAGGTAAAGAATTTCTATACATATTCAAAGTTCCATAGGACTGAGTGAGGAGAGAGAAAGCATTTGAAATAGTATTCAAACGACTCCATGAAAGATAGAATTAAAATTACATAAAGAACCATGACATTTCATGAACACTTTCAAAAACCTAGAGGAAAATATGCTCCAAACTAAAATATAAGAGAAAGCCATCAGCAAATGAATGGATAAGAAAGCTCTGGTACATATACACAATAGAGTATTACACAGCCATTAAAAAGAATACATTTGAATCAGTTCTAATGAGGTGGATGAAACTGGAACCTATTATACAGAGTGAAGTAAGCCAGAAAGAAAAACACCAATACAGTATATTAATGCATATATATGGAATTTAGAAAGATGGTAACGATAACCCTGTATGCAAGACAGCAAAAGAGACATAGATGTATAGAACAGTCTTTTGGACTCTGTGGGAGAAGAGAGGTGGGATGATTTGGGAGAATGGCATTGAAACATGTATAATATCATATATGAAACGAATCGCCAGTCCAGGTGATGCATGATACTGGATGCTTGGGGCTGGTGCACTGGGACAACCCAGAGGGATGGTACGGGGAGGGAGGTGGGAGGGGGGTTCAGGATGGGGAACACGTGTACACCTGTGGCGGATTCATGTCTATATATGGCAAAGCCAATACAATATTGTAAAGTAATTAGCCTCCAATTAAAATAAATATACATTTTTTTTAAAAAAATAAATAAACAAAGAGAGAAAGCACACTGGGCTTTCAATAAATGAAATGATGTAAGCAAAGGAAGGACTGATGCTGAAGCTGAAACTCCAATACTTTGGCCACCTGATGCAAAGAGCTGATTGTTTTGAAAAGACCCTGATGCTGGGAAAGATTGAAGGTGAGAGGAGAATGGGGATGACAGAGGATGAGATGATTGGATGGCATCATGACTCAATGGACATGAGTTTGGGTAAACTCCGGGAGTTGGTGATGGACAGGGAGGCCTGGCATGCTGCGGTTCATGGGGTCACAAAGAATCGGACATGATTGAGCAACTGAACTGAACTGAACTGAATGAGTAGAGGCCAGAAATGCTGCTAAACATCCTACAATGCACAGGATAACAGCATAGCCCACCCCCCCTGAACAAAGACTTATTCAGCCCTGTATATGCCAAACTTGAGAAAATATAAATTCTAAATTAAATTCTTCATAAAATTCTAAGTTTCTTTAGTGAAAAGTCTGAGTGTTTTATACTATTCTATTCTCCTAGGACACTTGCTCTTTGAAAGACACACTATGACAGACCTAGACAGCATATTAAAAAGCAGAGGCATTACTTTGCCAACAAAGGTCCATCTAGTCAAAGGTATGGTTTTTCCAGTAATCATGTATAGATGTGAGAGTTGAACCATAAAGAAAACTGAGTGCTGAAGAATTGATGCTTTTGAACTGTGGTGTTGGAGAAGACTCTTGAGAGTCTCTTGGAAGGGGACTTCTGGTAGGAAGATCCAACCAGTCCATCCTAAAGGAGATCAGTCCTGGGTGTTCATTGGAAGGACTGATGCTGAAGCTGAAGCTCCAATACTTTGGCCACTTGATGCAAAGAACTAACTCATTGGAAAAGACCCTGATGCTGGGAAAGATTGAAAGCAAGAGGAGAGGAGATGATAGAAGATAAGATGGTTGGATGGTATCACCGATTCTATGCACATGAGTTTGAGCAAGTTCTGGGAGTTGGTGATGGACAGGGAAGCCTGATATGCTGCAGTCCATGGGGTCACAAAGAGCTGGAGACAACTGAGTGACTGAGCTGAACTGAACTGATTCTCCCAGGTGTGTGTATATATATATATATACACACCACATCTTTATCCATTCATCTGTTGACGGACACAGGTTGCTCTCATGTCTTATCTACTATAAATAGTGATAAAATAAACTTTAGGGTGCATGTATCCTTTTGAATTATGTTTTTCTCCAGATATATGTCTAGGAGTGGGACTGGAGGATCATATGGTAACTCTATTTTTAGTTTCTCAAAGAATCTCCTTACTGTTCTCCATAGTGGCTGTTCCCATTTACAGTCCAATCAACACTGTAGGAGGGTTCTTTTTCTCCACACTCTCTTCAGCATTTATTGTTTGTAGATTTTTTGATGTTGGCCATTCTGATCAGTGTGAGGTAATACCTCATTGTAGTTTTGATTTGCACTTCTCTAATAATTAGCTTTGTGAATATCTTTTCATATGACTTTTGGTCATCTGTATATCTCCTTTGGATAAATGTCTTTTGAGATCTGCTCATTTTTTTAATTGAATTGTTGATATTGAGTTCTATACATTGTTTTATATTTTGAAGATTAATTCCTTATCATTTTCATTGTTTACAAATACGTTCACTATTCTATAGGCTGTTTGGTTTTGTTTTGTTTTTTTTTATGGTCCCCTTTGCTATGCAGAAGCTTTTAAGTTTTACTAGGTCCCATTTGTTATTTTTGCTTTTATTTCCATTACTCTAGGAGATAAATTCAAAAGGATATTTCTTCAATTTATGTCAAAGTGCTCTGTTTTCCTTTAGGAGTTGTATAGCATCTGATCTTATATTTAGGTCTTTAATCCATTTTTAATTTATTTTTGTGAATGATGTTAGAGAATGTTCTGATTTCACTCTTTTCCATGTAGCTGTCCAGTTTCCCCAGCACCACCTATTGAAGAGATTGTTTTTCCTCCATTGTATAGTCTTGCATCATTTGTTGTAGATTAATTGACCATAGGTGTGTAGGTTTATTTCTGGACTCTCTGTCCTATTCCATTGATCTTTATTTCTGACTTTGTGCCAGTACCACACTGTTTTGATTATTGTAGCTTTCTAGTATAGTCAGAAGTGAAGGAGTCTGATTCCTCCAGCTCCACTTTGCTTTCTCAGGATTGCTTGGTTATTTGGGGTCTTTTGTGTTTCCATACAAGGAAACACACACAAAAAATTATTTCCATATAAAAATTTTTGTTCTAATTCTATGAAAAATGCTATTGGTACTTTGATAGAAATTTCATTAATTCTGTAGATTGCCTTGGGTAGTATTGTCATTTTGACAACACTGACTCTTCCAATGAAAGAACATGGTATATCTCTCCATCTGTTTATGTAATCTCTGATTTCTTTCATCAGTATCTTATAGTTTTCAGAGTACAGATCTTTTGCCTCCTTAAGTAGGTTTATTCCTAGGTAATATTTTTCTTTTCAGTGTGATGGTAAATGGGGTTGTTTCCTTAATTTCTCTTTCTGATCTTCCATTATTAGTGTATAGAAATACAACAGATTTCTGTATATTAATTTTTTATCCTGCAACTTTACCAAATTCATTGATGAGCTCTAGTACTTTTCTGGTAGCCTCTTTTGGATTTTTTATATATAATATCTTGTCATATGCAAGCAGTGACAATTGTACTTCTTTTCCAATTTTGATTCCTTGTTTTTCTTTTTCTTCCCTGATTGCTGTGGCTAGGATTACCAAAACTATGTTGAATAAAAGTGGTGAGAGTGGACATTCTTGGGTTGTTCTTGATCTTAGAGGAAATGTTTTCAGCTTTTCACTGTTGAGTGTGATGTTAGCTGTAGATTTGTAACGTGCTGTGCTGTGCTATGCTGTGCTTAGTCACTCAGTCATGTCTGACTCTTTGCAACCCCATGGACTGTAGCCCACCAGGCTCCTCTGCCCATGGGGATTCTCCAGGCAAGAATACTGAAGTGGGTTGCCTTGCCCTCCTCCAGGGGATCTTTCCAATCCAGGGATCAAACGCAGGTCTCCTGCATTGCAGATAGATTCTTTATCATCTGAGCCACCAGGGAAGCCCAAGAATACTGGAGTGGGTAGCCTATCCCTTCTCCAGGGGATCTTCCCAACCCAGGAATTGAACCGGGGTCTCCTGCATTGCAGGCGGTTCTTTACCTGCTGAGCTACCAGAGAAGCCCATGGCCTTTATTATGTTGAGGTAAGTTCTCTCCTACCCACTTTCTGGAGAGTTTTTATCTTAAATGAGTATTGAATTTTATCAAAGGCTTTTCTGGTATCTCTTGATCATATAGTTTTTATTCTTCAATTTGTTAATGTAATGTATCACACTGATTGATTTGCAGATATTGAAGAATGGTTGCATCCCTAAAATAAATCCTTCTTGACCATAGTGTATGATCTTTAATGTGTTATGGATTTGGTTTGCTAGCATTTTGCTCAGGATTTCTGTGTCTATATTCATCAGTGATATTGACCTGTAATTTTCTTTTTTTGTATTATCTTCATCAGGTTTTGGTATCATGGTGTTTGTGGCTTCACAGAATTAGTTTGGAAATGTTCCTTATGCTGCAGTTTTTTGGATAGTTTTAGGAAGATAGGTATTAACTCTTCTTTAAATGTTTCATTAGGGACACAGAAGGAGGAAAATAACAAATGGCTTCTGTAGCTTATCACAGACTTATAGGCCATCCTAGAGTACAGCATGTCATTATCAGAAGTGGTGCTCCAACTATCAGGGTAACTCTATCTCTGCAGGCCCTTCCACAAATCAAGTTAGTTGCTTTTAACTGATAGTACATATAAATGGAATGAGTTCCATATGTATATGGGCTCCTTATTATACTTGATTTTCTATCTTCCTCTAGTAAGATGCAATGTCGTGCAGATATCATGGAAAGGAAAAGGCATTCTGTAAATCTTTGAAAGACTAGGCTGATAAACTTGTTGAAGGTGTATTATTCAGAGTTTGATCAGAGTAGAATCACATGAGTGACTTAGAATAGGGAATTCTTAAAGGCATTAGACTTTATGCAATGGTGGAGACCATTAAGCAGTATAAGTTTATGGCCATTTAACCTCATGCTGATCCTGAAGCCTGAAGAACCTCTGGAAGGGAAGGGGACAGGAAATGAAGATCAAGATAAACTAGAACTATCTCTGTCTCTCATTGCTTCCAGTTTTGATGATGCAGGTGACCTGCTGAGTAAGCTGATGATCTTTATCATAAACATGCTCCTGGCCAGGACTTGGAAGAACTGCGGTGGAAATCCAATAAGAGCTAGAGGAGCTACAGGCCCAAGTTGTTGTACCACACCAGCAAGGTGAGCCAGCCCCGTGCATGATCTGTAACAGTACTTTACCTGTCATGGTCTTCAGAACAAAAATGGCTGCTACTTCACTTCCTTCTTCCAAATCCCAAACTTTCCTTGTGGTGAACCCTAATGTGGGAACATACATGGAAGGAAATTCTGGAAACATAGTTCTGGTTTAGCTGAATTGACACAGTATGAAGCCATGATAGCAGACTACTAATGCAAATTCATTGTGAAATATGTATCTGTTCTTCCTAGGATAAATCACTGCCTCTTCCATGATAAAAGAGGTCCAGTGTAATCAATGTATCACTAAGTATCTAGCTATTTTCCCCAGGAAATTATGCTAATTGGTTTCCTCCATTGGCAGGTTGGGATTCTGTTATGAGCGTACACAGATCAGCTTTGCTAAGGGGAAGTCTATGGTATTCAGCATTGCATAGTTTCCATCCCTGTTACCACGGCAGCTTTGCACATGTGCAACTGATCAAGTCTTGGGGTGGCTAGGGGCAGGAGCTGACTGAAATTCACCAAATGGCTGTCTAGTCCATTTAGATGACTAGCCAGGATTACCAGGACTATCAACAATAGGGAGGCATTACTGCCCCTAAAGCTGAGGGGCAATGGGAGGTGCAGGACCGTAACTCAGAGAAAGAGCCACAGCAACAGGAGAAGGCCACCAGTGATAGAGCTTTGGTGGAGAAATGCAGTAATTGCCAAAAAAAAAAAAAAAAAAACTCAGAAGGAAGGAAGGTAAGGGACTTATTATCATATCACTTGCTTCTCCTCCACCTTCCTGCAATAGCTTCCAATAGCTTCACCTAAGCAGAAACCAGAGGGCAAGAGCCTTTGGTTGACCCATCCACAAAGTTCAGTTTTACAGAGCATAGTGGACACAATGAAAATTATATATAAGAAGGTAATTAAAGAATTACCACCAAAACAGTTTAACATTGTCTTATTAATGGATATTTGAGTTTGTCCAAACTTTGCTTCACAAGGTGCTAACAAATATTTTCACATGTGTTATACAAGTGTGCAAGTGCTTCCAGGGTCTACAAAATGAGATGTGGCATTTCTAGGATATACTGTCAATACAGTTTTATTTTTCATATATACCTTTAAATAGTATCATGACCACATGGAATTCTCATGACCACATGGAATTCCCATGACTATAACAATTTAATTGGTCAACAGAAGGAATATATTCAACTATTTAGTCATATGAGATACTTCCCAATTAGGGCAAATGGTAAATTATATTACCAAATGGACATAGCTTATTGATGCTTTCCTCTCTGCTGTGTTAATAATGGACTCACGACCAGTAAGGACTCTAACTACCAGGCTAGAGGGGAACTGGATGTCATCATTCTAGGGCTTATATCCCTTAAAAACCCAAGAATACCTCAGTAACACCTAAAAAATTGGTAGTTCTCTTAGGATAATGAAGACGTATTTGCTATCATGAGAGGTAATAGAGATTTTGGTTTGTTAGTTGACCTTTATTTTTCAACCTATTTGTCTGTTTCCTTTTTTATCTATTTGTCTTATTTCCATTGGAAGTAGAAGAGAAATTTGATTAGAGATTCAATATGAGATTTCGTGTATCCAGCTATACTTTTAATTTTAATTTCTTTGTATATCTAAGTCTTGATCTGTAGCTGAAATTCCAGAACTGAGCCTTGTAGTTTTATGTGTGACTATGCTTAAAGAATTGAGGAGTTTTTATCTTTCACTGTATAAGTATGAAGTATTTTCCTACTTCAAGGATTTGTTAGTAAATAAAATAAAGCCTCTTAAAGAAATTCTGTTAGTATTGCTTTATGGAGATTAAATACTGTCTTGAATCTAATATTCCCCAAATTTCCCCCAAACAAGGAAAACTGAATTTTTACTGTTTTATATATGCCATCTTTTTCAGAAAAAAATTCTCAAAGAAATTATGACTCAGAGCATTTTTATATGAGAATCCAAATTCAAATAATCAAAATAAATTCTTATACAACTCAGGTAGGTTTGATAATGGTTTTTTTATAAAATAGGTATGCATCCTCTCCTGATCTTATCAAAATGGTATATAAAACAAGGATTTGAAATTCTGGAAAATGTAAAATCATTTATTAATCAATTAGAATTATAATTCTGACAGATTTATAATGAGTCCACTGGAATATAACCTCTATGATTCTTACTTGTTTAAAATTTGGGTTTAGTTTTAATAAAGTAATTAGTGGATCTTTTCTGGGTAATTTTTAAATAAGATTAAGTACTGAAGCATTGGTCATGGTGAGGGTGTGTATATGTGTGTGTGTGTGACATACCTTTCTAGAGCATTCATTTCTTTGGTTCATGTTAGCAAATGTGTTCACTTTTGCTACTTAAAAATAATGTTTGCTACCTTTAAAAAAGGTGTGAGTAAATAGAATGTTTGTGGCCCTTGGGGTTATATTTACAGTGTTCCTGGGCTTTGTTAGTTAATAAATAATTATATATGACAGAAGATTCTCAATTTTCCACCTTTAAGTTGACAAAGACTCCGTTCTTGACCAAACTTTATTCAGACTCCTTTGAGCCCTCTTCTCCACTAGATCTCAACCTGAGGCACACCCTTGATGGGCTTGCATAGCCCAGTTATAGCAAGAATCCTGCTAAATTATTATAGAAGAAATTCCCTAGCCTTGATACCTAATAAAATTTCTAAACCTCTATTCTTGATATCTGATCATCCTTTCCTGCCCTCAGTAAGAACCTGTAAAGTCAGTTTAGCAAGAATTCTTCATATCTTTAGGTATTTCCATTCACTGCCATGCTCCCTGCCTCCAACTGCTTCTCTTCGGCAGTAAATTCCCACTTGTTTTAATTGTATTGGAACTTGACCTCATTTCTTTTTATATAATTTTATTTATTTATTTTTGGCTGTGCTGGGTCTTCATTGCTGCACGGGCTTGTTGCAGGTTGCAGCAAGTGGGAGCTACCGTCTAGTTGCGGTGCCTGGGCTTCTCATTGCAGTGGCTTCTCCTGTTGCAGATCATGGCTTCTATGGCATTCGGGCTTCAGTAGTTGAGGCACAAGGGCTCAGAAGGTGCAGCTCTTGGGCTCTAGAGCACAGGCTCAGTAGTTGTGGTGCATGTGCTTAGTTGCTTTGCAGCATGTGGGATATTCCCCGACCAGGGATGGAACCCATGTTTCCTTCATCGGCAGGTAGATTTTTCACCACTGAGCCACCAAGGAAGCCTGGGAATTGACCACACTTTCATACTGAGATCTCTTTTTCCATATTGCAGTAGTTTCTGAATAAAATCAGTTTTTGCCGAACTAAAAATAGAGTTACCATATGATCCAACAGTCCCACTCCTGGGCATATATCTAAAAAAAGATGAAAACTTCAGTTTAAAAAGATACACTTACCTCAATGTTCACAGCAATACTATGTACAATAGCCAAGACATGGAAGCACCCTAAATGCCCATCAATGGATGAATGGATAAAGAAGATATGGTGTTTATATATATATATATATATATATATACACACACACACACACACATACATACATACACAATGAAGTATTATTCAGCCATTAAAATGAATGAAATAATTCCATTTGCAGCAACATGGATGGACCTGGAGATTTTCATACTAGGTGAAGTAAGTTAGAGAAAGACAAATATCATATGCTATCACTTATGAAATCTTAAAATATGATATAAATGAGCTTATTTACAAAACTTATTTCTTTTTCACAGACATAGAAAGCAAACATGGCTATCAAAGGGGAAAGAGTTGAGGAGGGAGAAATTAGGAGTTTGAGGTTAACATATACATGTGGACAGAGGTGCCTGGTGGGCTGCGGTCCATGGGGTCATGAAGAGTCAGACGTGACTGAGCAAGCACACACACACTCCTATATATATAAAATAGATAAACAACAAGGACCTACTTAGTGTATAGCACAGGGAACTGTATTCAATATCTTGTAATAACTTGTAATGGGAAAGAACCTGAAAAAGAATATATATACATACATACACACACACACACACAAACTGAAGTCACTTTGCTGTATACCTGAAACTAACACAACATTGTAAATCAACTATACTTTTTTTTTGAGTTCTTTTAATTAAAAAATATCAGTTTTTTCCACTTAAACTATTGTCATTCTTTTTTTTTAACAGTCCCATCTGTAAAATAAATGTTAATTACTTTAGCTAAAATCATAAAATGGATGATTGAAACTGTACTAGAAGTAATTATAGTCCCTCAAAATATGAGTAGCAATGCAACATAATAGGATCTGGTTTTGTTCATCAAGGAAAATAAAAGGACAAATTTATCCTATGATAAAATGTCTGCTTATTCCAAAGTCTGAAAGAGGATATTAAAAGACAAAATACAATGCAGACTGAGGTTTCAAGAAGTAAATTGTTTGCCTTGGTCATGTATACATACATTTGAATATAAATATAAATTAAACTATATAATATTTAAATAATGATACTAAAAAGAAAAAATGATACATGTTAATATTTTGGCAAAGTTTGTATAGTTCATAGTTTTTGATAGGTTTATTTTTTTAACTTAGGAATGCTTTACCACCAAATACTGTATTGAATGAAGACTCAATTCAGTTCAGTTCAGTCACTCAGTCGTGTCTGACTCTGCGACCCCATGAACTGCAGCCCACCAGGCCTCCCTGTCCATCACCAACTCCCGGAGTTCACTCAAACTCACGTCCATCAAGTCAGTGATGCCATCCAGCCATCTCATCCTCTGTCATCCCCTTCACCTCTTGACCCCAATCCCTCCCAGCATCAGGGTCTTTGCTAATGAGTCAACTCTTCGCATGAGGTCACCAAAGTACTGGAGTTTCAGCTTTAGCATCATTCCTTCCAATGAACACCCAGGACTGATCTCCATTAGAATGGACTGGTTGGATCTCCTTGCAGTCCAAGGGACTCTTAAGAGTCTTCTCCAACACCACAGTTCAAAAGCATCAATTCTTCAGCGCTCAGCTTTCTTCACAGTCCAGCTCTCACATCCATACATGACCACAGGAAAAACCATAACCTTGACTAGACGGACCTTTGTTGGCAAACTAATGTCTCTGCTTTTGAATATGCCATCTAGGTTGGCCATGACTTTCCTTCCTAGAATCTGGATTTCCCCGTTAGAATGACAGGACAAATTTATATTGATGTATTTGTTCTGCTCCTGACTAAAAGAACTAAATGTTATTTTTATGTGTAATTTTCCTACTTAGAGATTCTTTAGCTTAAAAAAGTAATTTTTTGCACCTTATGCTGACTTTACATACTCCATTAAAGGTATAGTTAATTACTTATGAAAAGTTAATGTTTGTTCTATTATGTATTTTCAATATTAATATATTTGCACTCATTAACAGGTAGTTGTCCTACAGTTGTTTCTGTTTTCAGATATCTATACTACTTATACTACTGTTGTGGCTTGATTTGGGTCTACCAAACAGACAGGTCAAAAATTTAAACCCCAATATCTCTGAATATGGCCATACTTGGAAATAAGGTGTTTGCAGATACATTCAAGGTAAATAGAAGTTATCCCAAATTAGGGTAGATTAGGAGATACTTCTCCTGTTCTGAAGGCCTTAAAGAAATCTTCCCTCCTAGGTATTTCTAAAAATTACTTCTTATAAACATTATTCCTTAAGAATTTAGGTTCAAGGTTTCTGTATACTTTGATTTTAAATACTCTATATGTAAGTCTCTTTTCAAAGGTGAATGTCTCTGCTTCCTAAGTGAAAGACAAAATGGACTCAATATGTTTCTGTAATCAAATCAAAGACAAACAAGATTCTTTCTGAGTGTGACCATCAACACTGAACATTAGTAATCAAGAGCTCTTCACAATACACTGAAGAAATCGCTCATCACTTTAGAGATCTCCTGTAATTCACTAGTTGTTTGCATACTCTCCTCATTGCAACCCTCATTTCATGATTCCTGAATGTGTAAATAACAGGATTCAGAAAAGGAGTGAGAATTGCATCAAATATAGCCAGAAACTTATCCAAGTGTGTGGAGGAAAATGGCCATATATAAAAAAACATCAAAGGACCAAAGAACAAGACTACCACAGTGATGTGAGCTGAAAGTGTGGACAGAGCCTTGGATGAACCCACTGAAGACTGTTTCTGAACAGTGAGAATGATGACAATGTAAGAAATGATCAGAATGAAGAAGGAGCCAACAGAGATGAATCCACTGTTGGCTGTGACCATGAACTCTAGTTGGTACGTGTCTATGCAGGCAAGTTTGATCAACTGAGGAAGGTCACAGTAAAAGCTGTCCAACACATTTGGGCCACAGAAGGGTAAGTTTACCACACAAGCTAGTTGAACCATGGAATGGATAAGGCCAATAATCCAGGCAGCCACTATAAAGAAAACACACATCATTGGACTCATGATGGTCAGATAATGGAGAGGCTTACATATGGCAACGTATCTGTCAAAGGCCATGGCTATGAGCAGCACCACCTCCACCCCACCAATGATGTGGATGAAGAAGATCTGAGTGATGCAGCCACTAAAAGAGATGACTTTATGCTTTCTGAAAAGGTCATAAATCATCTTGGGAGAAAAGATAGTAGAAAATCCCAGGTCAATGAAGGAGAGGTTGGCCAACAGAAGGTACATGGGGGAGTGTAAGTGAGGGTCAGAGATAACAGTGAGCAGAATGAGCGAGTTTCCCATTGTGCTTGCTATGTAAAAACTAGAGGAGAACACAAAGAGGAGAAGTTGAATCTCCCAGGAATTGGTGAGTCCGAGGAACACAAACTCTGACACCATAGACTGATTTGTTCCACACATTGACTTTGTAGGTTTGGCTACCTGAAGGACAACAGAAAAATGTAAATTACAATAATTATGTTAATAAACCAGAAGATAAACCAAAGTTAGGCAAGCCTATTTCTACTCTTGCATGAAAATTACCTCACAGCCTTTGCAGCATGATCACACAGAAAAATTAGTTGCTGTCTTGTGACGCTATTCTCGACCACCAAGTTGGCTTTCCATTTAATACCTTCTTTTTCCTTTCCGGGTGAGTGTTCTGATATTACTCCTGAAATATACGATGGTCAACAAGAATAACAGGAATTCAACCCCAAAGCTTTTGACTTTGGATTTTAAATTAATATGACCTACCTCAGTCATATAGAACTAATCACTATTGCAATCTCTCAGGAAGTTACCTTCCTCTGGCCCTTCCTGTGGGAACATTTCATCTTCAGTATTACTCAGATGCTTACCACATCTACAAATTCTTGTTTTATTATTACTTGCCATTTATTTTACTACCCTGTGTATTATATTGAACTAAGTATAGTTCTAACTCACCAAGGGGACTGTAAACTTCTTGAAGGCAGAGATTATGACCATTCATATCTGAACTCCTTGAAGCAATGAAAAAGTGGCCCACACAGAGAGGTGCAAGTCTGTGAAGTGTCTGTTACCAGTTTGTGTCATATTTTGTAGAGAGTCTGTGACTGAATATTTAGAAACTTCTCTAGCAACTTGACATTACAGTGGCACTAAAGTTTCTGTTTTTATATTTTATCAAAATTGTCCATGTAAGAGTATAAATTAAAAATAAACCTATTCTTTGGCACAAGTAATTTGAGAAACACTGCTTTAAGATACTTACACATGATTTGAAAAGCTTAGAATTATGAAATTCATAATGTGATGAATGGTCTTCCCTGGTGTGAAGTCACTTCAGTCGTGTCCAACCCTTTGGACCCCATGGACTGTAGCTGCTGGGCTCCTCTGTCCATGGCATTTTCCAGGCAAGAATACTGGAGTGGGTAGTCACGCTCTCCTCCAGAGGATCTTTCCAAACCAGGGATTGAACTCCCATCTTCTGCAGCTCCTGCCCTGCATGTGGATTCCTTACCACTGAGCCACAGGCTTTTTGAAGCCACGGTGGTAAAGAATCCATCTGCCAAGCAGGAAAAGCAGGTTTGATCCCTGGGTTGGTAAGATTCCCTGGAGATGGAAATGGCACCCACTCCACTGTTCTTGCCTGGCAAATCCCATGGACAGAGGAGCCTGGTGCATTACAGTCTTTTGGGTCACAAATGGAATTTATTATCTATTCAATTTTTCCTTTCCTAATTTATTATTTACTCAATTTCTCCATTCCATCTGGACTGCAAGCCCCATAAAATTAAGTACCAAAACTTCTTTTTCAACCCAATGTATCAAAAATTAAAATCACAAAAAATTTTTGTTGAAAGGGTAAATAATATGTACAGTTGACACTCATACAACCTGTTTTTGAACAAAGTCTCCATAGATGTGATTTTTGCAATAGATATATGAAGATGCAAAAATTTACATGTAGAACATGTATTAATAGCATGGCTTGTATTGAAGTGGATAGCCTATCCTTATATAGATATTATGTGAGTAATATTTAATATAAAATTAATCATTTGTTAGTTTTGTTACTCTTTTATACGTGCTTCCAGAAAATAACTTTACCATGCAGTATGCCTCTCTATCTCTCTCAATTGGAGAAACTGCAAACTGCCTATAGTCACTGGTAACTGGGCTTTTTAAAAATACAGCAATGTTTCCAACACTGTTATGAATATGACTGCAATACTATATACCATTAAAATTTTATAATGATTTATTCACTATTATATAGGCAGGGCTGCCATGAAGAAATTGCATCAACTACCCAAAGCTACCATAAAGCAATTATCTTGTTGCTTCTTTGTTAACAGTACATAAATTGTTATGACTGTAATTAAATATGAATTTCTTTTCCCATTATCTTTTCATCTTTGATGTCTAGATTAGTAATATATATAAAATCCACAATATATGGTATCCCCTAAGACATGCAGATGTAGTTGTTGACAGATGATTTATCTTGTAAACAGATGATACAAAGTTATAGCACTGTAGACAGACTTTCTTTTCCTTATGATTTCCTTAAAAATATTTTCTTTCTTAGAGCTTACTTTATTGTAAGAATATAGTATATATTACACATAAATACAAACTATGTGTTTATCCATTGTTTATATTTTCGGTAAGCCTTCCAGTGAATAATAGGCTATTAGTACTTAAGTTCAGGGGGAGACAAAACTTATACATATATTTTCCATTGTCTGGGATGTTGGTGGCCTTACCCCCAAGTTTTTTAAAAGATCAAACTCATTTGCTTGTGTTAGACACTGATCACATGAGTAAACAAGGAAAGATCAAGGGTCTTGGGAATTCAGGAAAGGGAAATTTTTGTCTGGTAGGAAACCAAAGGTAGGAATAAGACTAAAAAGAAGTCTTCAGTCTAGTCAAAGAGATTGAAATCAATGAGGTCAACTCTGGGATCTATTGTTAAATTCAGTCTCTATTTAGGAAAATCACTTGTCATTATAGAGCAGGAAATAAATACCCAAATATGTTAAATAACTTGACCAAGTCTACTTAGTGTTAGAGCTTATACTAAAACCCAAATCTACTAAAACCCAAGTCTCCTCCCCAATTTTCTGCTTTAGTTTTTTCCTTTATTCATGACTTCTTGAGGATCCCTTGCCTATATTCAAGTTCTACCTTCTTCATGAAATCATTCTTGATTCCTCCAACCTGAGTCATTTTCTGATTTCCAGTATTTCACTGTAACTCTCTAACTGGATTATAAGACAACTCTACCCATCATACTTCTTTATAAACTCTACAGTGCCCTAAAGAGTGCCAGAGGACATAACAAGTCTTCAGTAAAAACCTTGAGCTCCCAATTCAGGTCAAAGTGTATTAAGGTTGCTCATCAATATCATGTTATACATGGACTCTAGACTCCATCTGACATAATAATATTAAAGATAGCTTCTGTGCATAATTGCATCGTTCTTTGAATTTGTCTCTATTTTAGCTCTTAGAATACATCATAGGAATTATTTTTTTATTTTTTTATTATTTTTTAAGAAGCTGCATGGGATAATAAAATAAGTATAGGCTTCAGTATCTGAAAAATAAATATATATTGTATCATTACCTAATAACTTAATGATCTTGGGTAATATACATTTTATCTCTGAAAACTTTTCCCATCTGTGGAATGTAGAAAACTAGTGTTTAAGAGATGTTATAGTGTGAGAGCCTAGAGAAGGAAATGGCAACCCACTCCAGTATTCTTGCCTGGAGAATCCCATGGACAGAGGAACCTGCCGGGCTACAGTCCATGGGGGTCACAGAGTCGAACACAACTGAGTGACTAACAACAACAACAACAACAAAAATACTGTGAGAGAATATTTGTCATCAAATCCAGTTAAGTCCTTCTCTTTAATGCCCCTGGTAATGGAAATTATGAGGTCCACAGTGAAGTCACATATAAGTAAATTATTATAAATTGATACAAGGAAGGAATTATTTGGAAATGAAACTGAATTAATCAGATTTATAATTGTTATTTTTATCTCAAGAAGTATTAAAAACATCAAATTATAAAATAATACATTCAAAATTATATAATTTTGTGTCTTCAAAAACAGTAATTATTAAAATATTAAATATATACAAGAAATATTTTTATGTATGTATATAGATTTATATTAGAAGTATAAAAGTTTGAACAAAAAGCCTATCCAACAACTTCAGAATAATGATTTTTTCTGGGGAGGGAAAAATAGGTATTTTACAGGATGAGTGAATTCAATTTTATTTGTAATAATTCACTACCAACTATTCACTATTCAACTACTGTTATTTCTGATAGTGAAATAACAATGTCCCTTGTTAATTCTGCATTGAATAATGCCAAACATACAGTTTTTAGCACTTATTAAATGGGTGAAATATGTCACAATTTCCTTCTTAATTGAATGCATCTAACATAATTCTATTCCTTTCTCTTCCCACTGCCCCTACCTTTCATCAGTTCTCACTAGAAGTACTGTGAAACCTCATCAGGATCCTCTCCTTCAACTGTTTTTGCAATTCCAACAAAAATTCAGCAACTTTCAAAACAGACTGAATCATAGTGTTAATGGTTTAATGAGTCCTTTTTTGCTTCCAGAGGAACCCCAAACTCCTAACAGATCAATCAAAGCCTGCTTGAACCTGGTACTTTTCAACCCTATTTCGTATCTCACTTTTCCTACGTCCTTTCTTGAACCTCATGATCCAACATCACCTGTTTGTTATCTGACAAGGCCACATACTATCCCATTTCCATCTCCTCTTCACAGTTTAAGCAGATTCATGCCTTTTTTGTTCCTATTCATAGTGGATTGAGAGGAGGAATGTGCTTATCCTTTTTTGTAGTCTCAATTGCTAACACATACTTAGAATAAAAAGGAAGGTGGAAGACACTAAAAATATTGCCTCCATCAAATACAGGCTAAAGGTTCAGTGAGGTAGAAATTATGATCTAAATATAACAAAAGTAACCTTCAAATGGGAAAATCAGATTGCAATTCATATAGTAATAGATTCAGTAAACTATATATTTATAATTTAACAATTCAACAAAGATATAAAAGGATCTAACTGGGTGATTGAAAAACAAGAAAATATGGATGATAATATAACTAAGAAGATGGATTTTTAAAAAAAAGACTGAGAAGAGTTCTAGAGATCAAAAGAAAAAAGAAAAAAAAAGCCCAGAAAATAGATATTATAAAAATGAAAAATAATTAAGGAAAAACAAATAAACTGTGTCAAAATGAAAACTAATAAGGAAAAGGAGCTAAGGAAAGTATATGTATAATGAAAAAGAGAAGAAAAACAAGGCCTACTTTAAATCAAGTAAGAGGTAGTTTATGGGATGTGATTTTCATTACTTTCTGGATCCACTCTTTAGAAATTTTATAATCACAAACAACTTATAAATAATACTGTATCTTCAGATATCTTTTAACCACTCAGTCTCTTGGGAGACTTTCTCCATAATCTATATCAGTTATACGGGCTTCCCTCATGGCTCAGCTGGTAAAGAATCTGCCTGCCATGCAGGAGACCCCCCTTTCAATTCCTGGGTACAGAAGATCCCCTGGAGAAGGGATAGGCTACCCATTCCAGTATTCTTGGGCTTCCCTTGTGACTCAGTTGGTAAAGAACCCGCCTGCAATGTAGGAGACCTGGGTTCCATCCCTGAGTTGGGAAGATCCCCTAGAGAAGCAAAAGGCCACCCACTCCAGTATTCTGGCCTGGAGAATTCCCTAGACTATATAGTCCATGGGGTTGCAAAGAATCAGACACCACTGACCAACTTTCATTTTCATTTTATCAGTTATATACGTCAGGTTTAAGTTTATTTGCCCTTTGGGTCTCCAATAAATTCTACTACATAAGAACTGGAAATTTGTGGGAAAATTATTTTAAAGGAGAATGAAATATAAATATGGAACCTAATAGGAAAACACTAGTGTTCTTTAGTTACTCTGGAATGAGTACTGGAAAAAAGAATATTCAGTTCGGTTCAGTCACTCAGTCATGTCCAACTCTTTGCGACCCCATGAATTGCAGCATGCCAGGCCTCCCTGTCCATCACCAACTCCCGGAGTTCACTCAGACTCACGTCCATCTAGTTGGTGATGCCATTCAGCCATCTCATCCTCTGTCGTCCCCTTCTCCTCCTGCCCCGAATCCCTCCCAGCATCAGAGTCTTTTCCAATGAGTCAACTCTTTGCATGAGGTGGCCAAAGTACTGGAGTTTCAGCTTTAGCATCATTCCTTCCAAAGAACACCCAGGGCTGATCTCCTTCAGAATGGACTGGCTGGATCTCCTTGCAGTCCAAGGGACTCTCAAGAGTCTTCTCCAACACCACAGTTCAAAAGCATCAATTCTTCAGCACTCAACTTTCTTCACAGTCCAACTCTCAGATCCATACATGACCAATGGAAAAACCATAGCCTTGACTAGACGGACCTTTGTTGGCAAAGTAATGTCTTTGCTTTTGAATATGCTATCTAGAAGTAGTCAAAAGTAAATTTTACCTATATATAATAAAAAGCGAGCGAGAGAGAAATATCCAACAAAATATCAGAGAATATAAAGATTCATAGTTTGATTTGTGATCCGATGGACTGTGGCCCTCCATGCTCCTCTGTCCATAGGATTCTAAAAACGAGAATTCTGCAGTGGGTTGCCAGTTCCTTCTGCGGGGGAGGGGTGCTTCCCGACCCAGGGATCTAACCTGCCTATTCTGTGTCACCAGCATTGCAGGCAGATTCTTTACACAGAGTCACCAGGGAAGCCCCACTTCTCCTCTGCCTACCAATTAAACCAGTAGTTTTCAGTATCTGGTATTAATAGTCATCTGTGAAGTGGTATTCTTTTTAAAAACTCATGTGTCATGTCATAGATCATTCTTTCCTTTCTTTTTTTTTTTCTCTAAAGCTTTTTCACCTTGCAAAACTGAACCTCTGTATCTATTAAACAGCTTCCCATTTCTTCCTCCCTGGAAACCACAATCCTATGTTGTCTCTGTGAGCTTGACTACTTTAGAAAGAAATTTGTTTTTTTGTTTGTTTGTTTGTTTCATGTCTACATGAAGTTCTAGCTTCAGAGTTATCAGTTTCTCAAGAGCTTTTTTGGAATGCCATTATGCTACTGATTATTTGATGCTTTTTTTTCACCTATGGTAAATAGTTAAGCACATTGTACAATATTAACAGCAAAGCATTATATACATACAACATCAAGTTATGGCAATTTGATCTCTATTAAAACATTTAAGCCTTAAAAAAAAAACTCACAGTTTGAAGTGGGTATCTTGTGACTATTGCCTTGAGCTCAGAGATTCTAGATGGAGACACCAGGATATGATGTCTATTCACCTAGAAGTCATCAAATACCTACAATCAATCTCCTGATTGATGCTGAAAACACATTCTCTTACAAGTTGGTTTTGTTCAAAAGAATAAGCTGTTAGGCTATTTTTCTCAACACTTAATTATAACCATTTGTTTTAGTTAATTAAGTGCTCATGATATGAAAAAAGAGGTCTAGCTCTTTGTCTTTTATGGTGATTAATTCATTGTCTTGGCCCATATAGAACTGATCAATCTTCCAGAAACAGATTCCCAGGCATTTAACTTTACAGATGAGAAAAATATTGGTACCGGGGTTCCAAGTAATGGAATTATCAATCTGAATGAGGCCTATAGACATATCTTGGTTTTGAAAATCTAAACTGTCATCTGTATAAATTTCCTTCTCAATCTAAAAATATTGAGACATTGTAACTTCCATCAGCTAAAATGTCCAGTAATTTATCTTTCAAACTGCCATAAATTCTTCTCCACATCCAAATAAAAATCTACCTTCTCTAATTTAAGACCATTTCTTTTACTTTTTATGACTACATGCAATATAAATAATTTTTGTGTCCTTTTGAATTAACTTTCTCCATACATAAACCCAGCAAACTATATCACCACTTATATTTCTAAGACTCAAAAACTCAATCCTTATTTCCTTTTAGGATCACTTTACCCCTTATCTTTCACTTCCACAAAATTCACTTTTGTCGCTTTCTCTAAAATTTTCTGCTTTCTATCTATAGTTTAGGAACATTAAAAAATTATAAAATATTAAAGCACATATGAGAGCAGGAGAACCAATTTGCTCTCTTGGTAGTTTTCATATCGCTTGTATATTTTCCACACCATAACTTAAAGTGACATAGTTGGAAATAATTTATTCAGCTCTGGGGCTTTGGGTTTCTCTTATATTCATGTATCAGTTATACTCTTTTCCAGCTTAAAAATTTTGCATGTACTAAATGAATTTGTTTCTCTTTTCACAGAAGAGAATCAGTTTATACTTTATCTCTTTTGAAAAATGGAGATAATAAGAACCCTTGGTTTCTTAGTTTCATGTGTCACCAATTTTCCTTACCTGTTTATCAAATTGCAGAGGTTGAGAATCACTCATGTAATTATCACTAACAACAGAATGCTTACCCCCAACATTATAAAGTCATTTCACTTTTCCTAATGTCTTTCACTGTACTCTGGCACTGTGTGATTCTAGTTAAATTCAAGGTCAGTTTACCTTATTCAATATACCAGTACCCTTTTCACAATTATGCTTCACTAATGGTCAATTAGGACTGATGCGAAGGCTAAAGCTCCAATACTTTGGCCACCTGATGCAAAGAACTGACTCACTGGGAAAGACCCTGATGCTGGGAAAGACTTGGAGAAGGCAATGGCACCCCACTCCAGTACTCTTGCCTGGAAAATCCCATGGATGGAGGAGCCTGGTAGGCTGCAGTCCATGGGGTCACTGAGTCTGACATGACTGAGCGACTTAGCAGCAGCAGCAGCAGCTGGGAAAGATTGAAGGCAGGAGGAGAAGGGGATGACTGAGGATGAGATGGTTGGATGACATCACCGACTTGATGTATAAGAGTTTGAGCCAGCTCCAGGGGTTGGTGATGGACAGGAAAGCCTAGTGTGCTGCGGTTCATGGGGTCACAGAGAGTCAGACACAATGGAGCGACTCAACTGAACTGAATGGTCAATTTGTTACCCCCAGACACTAGCTATCCTGCTTTATGATACCACTCATGAACCTAAAGATGTGGTTCATGTCCATAGCAGTTCCAAAACAGTATCATGTATAACATTATAGCTACTTGCCTTAATGTTAAATTTATTCTGTCTTCTATTTTACCTGTACAAAGAAAAGAGAGTCCTCATAGAGTCTTAGATTTTCTTGTGCTAACAAAAAATTCCATAATATCTTGCCACATGTGGTAAACGAAGTTTATTAACAGCTCTAGGGGACAATAACCAAGTGATACTGCAAAGACTAGAATTTAGAAGGAATTCATGGATCAAGGGACTTTACCCCAAAGGGATCTATTTGGGTGGACCAGAACAAAGGTCCTAAAGACTCATAATAAGACACTAGAGGAAATTCCCTGGTGGTCCAGGGAATTGGCATTAGGACTTGGCATTTTCATTGCTGTGGCCCCAGGTTCAATCCCTGGTCAGGGAACTAAGATCCCACAAGCCATGCAGTGCAGCCAAAAAAAGACACTAGAGACAAAGAGGAAACAGCATATTTACATTTATCAAAGCTAAAGGATAGAACACACTGCACTCAAGATTTTGTTTCTTTGATTTATAATCTTCAAATGTTGCAATAAATGGCTTATGAGCTTTCATTTTCAGTGTTGCCCTAGTTCCCACAATTGTCAGAGGCAAGCCCTTTTCCATTTACTGGTTCAGCAATATGAAGAGCTCAAAGTTTTCAGAGTCCAGTCTTAGCTATGTTCCCTTTGGAATATTCTTCCCTGGGGTACTAGGACCTCTGAACCTACTAAACCAAAGTTCACAATAATAAAAAGCATCTTCATCTTCAGTTACTCAGTCGTGTCTGACTCTTTGCAACCTCATGGATTTAGTCCACCAGGCTCCTCTGTCCATGGGATTTCCCAGGCAAGAATACTAGAGTGGGTTGCCATTTCCTTCTCCAATAAAAAACATAAATTCCCATAATAAATAGTTCGGACCTATCGTTAAAGTGACTTTTTACCCCTGGGGTTCATATATGCTAGCTATCAGGCAGAGGACAATATAGCAGCCACTGGTTTAAGTTATTTTCTGCATCAAATAGGCAGCCTCATAAACTTTTAAGTTGTTCACCTCCCAGTTGACAAAAAATCTGACCATTCATCATGCCATTCCTCCACTATATCTATGAGATGTTTCTCGGTTATTGAGTGCGAGTAAGTCTAGTGAATTCTGGGGGCATAGCCTGTTGTGACACTTCACTTCTTTAAAAAAATGTCTCCAGAGCCAAAGTTGCATAGGAATAGATAAGGCCAAAAATGTTCTGTTAGTCCCTAATGGTAGTACTAGCAGAAGCACTATGGTTGGGGAAGAAAAATCAGTACCCAGAACAAATTTATATCCCTATGAAGACAAGTCCGTAATCCTTCCAGAACAGGTGGATGGCGAGTATACTGAGAGCATGGTGAAGTGTGGCACCATCCATTGTGCTCAGGCTTTACTTCCGCATTACAAACTTGCACAGTCAGTCATGATGGTAGTCAGATCACCCGTAGTAAGGGGAAACTCATGTTGTTGTGTCTATGTAGAGACTTTAACTATGTTTCTATGGCCACACTTTAGAATCCATTAAGAATGAAGGAATTTAGAAAGATGGCAATGATGACCCTGTATGCAGGATAGCAAAAAAGACACAGATGTGTATAGCAGACTTTTGAACTCAGAGGGAGAGGGAGAGGGTGAGATGATTTGGGAGAATGGCATTGAAACATGTATAATATCAAGTAAGAATTGAATCGCCAGTCTATGTCCGATGCAGGACACGGCATGCTTGGGGCTGGTACACGGGGATGACCCAGAGAGATGTTGTGGGGAGGGGGTGGGAGGGGGGTTCATGTTTGGGAACGCATGTACACCCATGGTGGATTCATGTCAATATATGGCAAAACCAATACAGAATTGTAAAGTAAAATAAATAAATAAATAAAAAGAATGAACAGTATAAAGTATCAGTGAAACAGTATTATCCTAAGGAAAAGCGGCTGATTTACATCACAGAGGCAAGTTACCTTGTTCCTGTATAGTGAATAATCTCTAGTGGACTTTTACATGGGCATTCTCTCTGCCCTCTCTGAAAAGTCCATCCACATAATTCAGCCTAGATTGCATCTCAAGAAACTTATACTCTTGCTCTTTCTTAGGTCTTAAACAAACAAATCAGCAATTAGCCCTGTTCACAGATTAGTAAGATCTGTACCATAAGTCATCTTTCCTTCCAAGGAACTGTACAACCATGGTATTCCCTGACTGGGGGAAGGGCAAAATGACAGTTTAGAAAGACCTTGAACTCATCTCCTCCTATCAGCACACTGAATCTGTACCTACATATGGAGCGAGTATTGCTGAAGATCAAACAGCTGATTGAACAGCTATTGCACAGAAGTAGTTTACATAAAAACAGGTAGGAATGATGGAACATGGTACCCATGGGAAATCTACAATAATCATGGCAAATTGTGGCAGGGAGAGATGTAGCTGAAGGGCAGAACACAAACTCACTGTCAGACACAGCGGAAAAAATAGTTTAACAGGCACCTGGACTAATGGGAAAAAATTCATTTAATAACTTCAGATCATTTGTCAAATGAGCAGGGAGCTTCCGGAAACCTCTTGGATATCAAAGTTGCTAGTGAGCCTTGAGGATCTCCTTCTTCTGCACCTTTTCAATCCCCAGTCTTCCTTCCAAAGTGGCTTTAGGCACAGCACTCCCCAGATACTATTCCCAGTATAAGGCTCACACTGCAGCCTAATGGCCAAAGCCCCAAGACACACGCTGTCAACTCAAAGTATGCTCCTACAAAAGGTCACTCTTTCAAGACCAGGCTTAGTGTTAGTGTTAGTCACTCGGTTGTGTCTGACTTTTTGCAACCCCATATACTATATCCCACCAGGCCTCTCTGCCCATGGGATTCTCCAGGCAAGAATACCAGAGTGGGTTGCCTTTCCTTCTCCAGGGGATCTTCCCAACCCAGGAATCAAACCCGTGTCTCCCGCACTGCAGGCAAATTCTTCACTATCTCAGCCACCAGGGAGAGGTAGCTATTTCACCTATCACAGAAGCAAGAATCATCAGTGAAACCAAATGAGAAGACAAGGAGGATATGTTCCAAACAAAAGAATGAAATGAAACAATATAAAAACCCCTAATGAAATGGAGGTAAGTAATTCACCTGATAAAATAGTTTTTTAAAATGGTTATAAGCATGTTTATCAATCTCAAAAAACAAAAAAGAACTCAGTGAGAATGTCATCATTCTCATCATTAGTTAAATGCCATCATTAGAATGTCATCATTAGTTTTCATAAGAAAACTAATCACAACTGAGGCATTCAATAACTGAAACAAAAAGTAATGAGAGAGAATCAACAGGACACTAGATAGTACAGAACAGATAAGCAATCTGTAAGATGGAATAGTGAAAGGCACCTAATGAGAACAATTTTTTAATGATAAGAGTTTAAAGGAACTCTGGGACAACATCAAGTGTGTAATATTCATATTATAGGGGTCTGAGAAGGAGAAGAGAGAGGAGACAGAGAAATTCTCTGAAAAGATAATGAATAAAAACTTTCCTACTCTGGGAAAAGAAACAGACATCAAGATACAGGAAGCACAGAAGGTCCCAAACAAGATAAACCCAAAGAGAACCACATCACGATATATTATAATTAAAATGACAAAATTAAAAATAAAGAGAATCTTAAAGGGAGCAAGAGAGGAACAACTAATCACATACAAAGGAAGCCCCATAAGAATATAAAGCTCAGCAGAAGCTTTACAGGACCAGGAGTGGAGGGGTATATTTAAAGTGCTGGAAAAAAAGAATGCAACACTATTTGCCATAAGTCATAGCAATACTGTCTTGAATCTGACCCCTAAGGAAAAGGAAATTAAATCAAAAATAAACAAATGGGACCTAATTAATCTTAAAAGCTTTTTTAAAAAAAGGACACCATCAACAAAACAAGAAGACAATCTATTGTAAGGGAGAAAATATTTGCAAATGATATGACCAATAAGAGGTTAATACTATATATATATATATAATATATATATATATATATAATAGCTCATACAAGACATCAATAAAAACAAACAATCTGATTTAAAAATAGGTAGAAACCTGAACAGACATTTTTGCAAAGAAGACATACAGATGGCCAAAGGGCACGTGAAAAGATGCTCAACATCTTTAATTGCTAGAGAAATGCAAGTTAAAACCACAATGAGATATCACCTAACAACACTTGTCAGAGTGGCTATCATCAAATGTTGATGAGCAAAAGTAGATCTCAAAGGAAATTTCACAGCCATACAGGCCTACCTCAAAAAATAAGTTAAATCTTAGAGGAACAAACAAAACCCAGGTTAGTAGAAAGATAGAAATCATAAAGATCAGAAATAAATGAAATAGAAACTAAAAACAAAATACTAGAAAAATCAATGAAACTAAAAGTTCATTCTTTGAAAGGATAAACAAGTGATAAACTTTCAGCCAGACTCATCAAGAAAAAAAAAAAAGGAAAGGGGCAAAATCAGTAAAATCAGAAATGAACAAGAAATTATAACTAACACCACCAAAATATGAAGGATCATAAGAGATTACTATTTGCCAATAAAATGGACAACCAAAAGAAATGGACAAATTCTTGTGGTACAATCTCCCAAGACTGGATCAGGAAGATAAAATATGAAATTGAATCAGTATTTTTAAAAATCCCAACAAACAAAAGTTCAGGACCAAATGGGTTCACAGGTGAATTCTACCAAACATTTAGCAAACAGTTAACACTTACTCTTTCCAAACTACTTCAAAATATTGCTAAGGAAGGAATGCTCACAAATCCATTCGATGAGGCCAAGGTCACCCTGCCACCAAAACGAAACAAAAATAACACACACAAAAAAAGAAAAAGAAAGCCAATGTCACTGTTGAACGTAGATGCAAGAAGTCCTCAACAAAATACTAGCACACCCAATCCAATAATACATTATAAGTATCACAAGCCATAACCAGGTGAAATTTATCTGAGGGATGAAAGGATAGTTCAATATTCGAAAATCAGGGTGGTATACCACATTAACAAATTAATGAATAAAAACCATACAATCATCTCAACAGATTCAGGAAAAGATTTTGATCAAAGTCAACGTTTAAGATGACCTCTCCAGAAAGTGTGCCTCAATATAATAAAGGCCTTATATTGACAAATCCACAGTTAACATCATATTCAACAGTGGAAAACTGAAAGTATTCTTTCTAAGAACAGGAGCAAGTCAAGAATGCCCACTCTTGCCACTGTAATGCAACATAGTTTTGGAAGTCCTAGCCACAACTATCAAAGAAAAAGAGAGAAAAAGAATAAAAATTGGAAAAGAAGTAAAATAGTCATTGTTTGCAGATGAAATGATACCATACATAGAAAATCCCAAAGATATCACCAGAAGACTACAAGAGCTCATCAATGAATTTGGTAAAGTTTCAAGATACAAAATTAATATACAGAAATCTGTTGCATTTCTATGCACTAAAACTGATCTACCAGAAAGCAAAATTAAGGAAACAATTCCATTTACTATCACATCCAAGGGAATAAAATACCTAGCATAAACCTACCCAAGAAGACAAAAGACCTGTACTCCAGAAACTATAAGACACTGATGAAAGAAATCAAAGATGACACAAACAGATGGAAATACATACAGTGCTCTTACACTGGAGGAATTGGCAGTGTTAAAATGACCGTACTACCCAAGGCAATCTACAGAGTCAATGTAATCTTATCAAGTTACAAATGACATTTTTCACAGAACTGGAACAAAACATTTTAAATTTGTATAGAAACAAAAATGACCCTGAATAGCCAATCATCATATGTCTCAAGAAAGAAGTATGGAACTGGGGTTTGGGGGATAAATTAGAAATTTGGGGCTAACAGATACACACTACTATAAATAAAATAGATAACCAACAAGAACCTGCAGAGTCGAACTGGAACTATATTCAATATCCTGTAATAGCCTATAGTGGAAAAGAATAGATAGATAGATGATAGATGATTGATAGATAGATAGAACTGAACCACTTTGCCGTACACCTGAAACATTGTAAATCAACTATACTTCAGTGATTTTTTTAAAGAGTAATATTTTAAGAATAATGTCCTTTCTTTAACCCCTTGGTAAGCAAGTCCACATTCTATTACTTGCTTAGTCAGTAGTATTTTGGGGTCATGTTAAATTCTAGTAGAGTCACAATCACCCACATTAACCAACATAACTAGTTTCTATTCCACTGAGAGTTGCTGAAGGTGAATAAATTGAGAGCAGTCTATCATACTGAGTCATTTTAGTAAATCAGCAAAGTTTATATATAATATATAACCCTCAACAGCCACACACATTCTACCCACACTTTTTACAGGCAGTAAATGTTATTCTTAAGTAGCAAAAATGAACACATTTGCTAACTTGATAAAAAAAGATATAGATGCTCTGTAAATAAATAAGTCACATACCCAAACATGAACACATACGTACACACACAATGACCAATGCTTGATATTCAAAATTATTTTTAAATTGGTCGAAGACTATCCACTAATTACTGTATTTGACAGTAAGGTAACGTCTTAAAATTCCTAAGGACATTAAATGTTAAGTTTAAGTGGACACACTATAGTCTTAGAAGTATAACTCAAATTGATTGAACACATAATTTTATGCTTTTTCTAATTTTAAATGCTTATTTTTGCTCTCTACTGGTAAGATCAAGGAGAACATCAGTTATTACTTTAAGAAAGTATTAAATAAGTTTGAATTATTCAATAATTTGTTTTGATTATAAGAATTTGGATCATGTAAAAAGCTTTTGAGTTAATAATTTCTTAATATAAATTTATTTATTTTAATTGGAGGTTAATTACTATGAGAACTTTTTTTCTGAAAAAGCTAGCACATTTAAAACAGTAGAAGTCAGTTAAAAGACTTTTTGGAACATGAGTTTCATCAGATTACATCAGCACTTCAGTTCAGTTCAGTTCAGTCACTCAGTAGTCGTGTCCGACTCCTTGCAATCTCATGAACTGCAGCACGCCAGGCCTCCCTGTCCATCACCAACTCCCGGAGTTCACTCAGACTCACGTCCATCGAGTCACTGATTCCATCCAGCCATCTCATCCTCTGTCGTCCCCTTCTCCTGCTGCCCCCAATCCCTCCCAGCATCAGAGTCTTTTCCAATGAGTCAACTCTTTGCATGAGATGGCCAAAGTAATGGAGTTTCAGCTTTAGCATCATTCCTTCCAAAGAACACCCAGGGTTGATCTTCTTCAGAATGGACTGGTTGGATCTCCTTGCAGTCCAAGGGACCTTCAAGAGTCTTCTCCAACACCACAGTTCAAAAGCATCAATTCTTCGGCGCTCAGCCTTCTTCACAGTCCAACTCTCACATCCATACATGACCACTGGAAAAACCATAGTCTTGACTAGACAGATCTTAGTCAGCAAAGTAAAGTCTCTGCTTTTGAATATGCTATCTAGGTTGGTCATAACTTTTCTTCCAAGTAGTAAGTGTCTTTTAATTTCATGGCTGCAGTCACCATCTGCAGTGATTTTGGACACCAAAAAAATAAAGTTTGCCATTGTTTCCACTGTTTCCCCATCTATTTCCCATGAAGTGATGGGACCAAATGACATGATCTTCGTTTTCTGAATGTTGAGCTTTAAACCAACTTTTTCACTCTCCTCTTTCACTTTCATCAAGAGGCTTTTTAATTCCTCTTCACTTTCTGCCATAAGGGTGGTGTCATCTGCATACCTGAGGTTATTGATATTTCTCCCGGCAATCTTGATTCTACCTTGTGTTTCTTCCAGTCCAGCATTTCTCATGATGTACTCTGCATAGAAGTTACATAAGCAGGGTGACAATATACAGCCTTGATGTACTCCTTTTCCTATTTGGAACCAGTCTGTTGTTCCATGTCCAGTTCTAACTGTTGCTTCCTGACCTGCATACAGATTTCTCAAGAGGCAGGTCAGGTGGTCTGGTATTCCCATCTCTTTCAGAATTTTCCACAGTTTATTGTGATCCACACAGTCAAAGGCTTTGGCATAGTCAATCAAGCAGAAATAGATGTTTTTCTGGAACTCTCTTGCTTTTTCCATGATCCAGTGGATGTTGGCAGTTTGATCTCTGGTTCCTCTGCCTTTTCTAAAACCAGCTTGAACATCTGGAAGTTCACGGTTCATGTATTGCTGAAGCCTGGCTTGGAGAATTTTGAGCATTTCTTTACTAGCGTGAGAGATGAGTGCAATTGTGCTGTAGTTTGAGCATTCTTTGGCATTGCCTTTCTTTGGAACTGGAATGAAAACTGACCTTTTCCAGTCCTGTGGCCACTGCTGAGTTTTCCAAATTTGCTGCCATATTGAGTGCAGCACTTTCACAGCATCATCTTTCAGGATTTGAAATAGCTCAACTGGAATTCCATCACCTCCACTACCTTTGTTCATAGTGATATTTTCTAAGGCCCACTTGACTTCACATTCCAGGATGTCTGGCTCTAGATGAGTGATCACACCATCGTGATTATCCAGGTCGTGAAGATCTTTTTTGTACAGTTCTTCTGTATATTCTTGCCACCTCTTCTTAATATCTTCTGCTTCTGTTAGGTCCATACCTTTTCTGTCCTTTATCAAGCCCATCTTTGCATGAAATATTCCCTTGGTATCTCTAATTTTCTTGAAGAGACCTCTAGTCTTTCCCATTCTGTTCTTTTCCTCTATTTCTTTGCATCAGCACTTAGTAATGTCTATAAACCAATTCTTATAGAGCCTTTTTACTTTTAAAAACTGTATAAAAGTTGTCAATATCTCATTGATGTAGGAAAATACTTCACAATCACACAGTGAGAGTAAAGCATGTGTTAAATAGAGAAACATGGCTACACATAAAGCTCTTAGATTCAGAGTTACAACCTCGCCTACAGATCAAAAGTAGAATCAGATTTACCAAGATGTCAAAACAC
Source organism: Oryx dammah (assembly GCF_014754425.2). Classification (NCBI taxonomy): domain Eukaryota; kingdom Metazoa; phylum Chordata; class Mammalia; order Artiodactyla; family Bovidae; genus Oryx; species Oryx dammah. The sequence continues at coordinate 74,299,584 of NW_024070210.1, read as the reverse complement.
CCATTGATGTGATTGGGGCATTTAATTCCCCTATAATCATTATGTTGCTATCTAACTGAAGTATCTGCATAGACTTAACATTAATTTCCCCTCATGATGGGCAACCTGGCTATCATTATGGCCAACTGCCCAAGTTGCCAATGCAAAAGTAAAGCCTCAGTACACTGCATGGTGCCACAGCTCACTAAACTCTCAGTAGACTCAGTGTCTATATTTTCTGGAAGGATTTAAGACTTGTCTTCATAGTCATATAGTTTTTTTTCTGGGTACTTATTTTCCCAACCATGGTCCTTCTGTTAGCACACTACCCTTTATGGATTTATACAGTATTTTTTTTACCTTATCTATTCCTATGGTGTCCCATACAATTTGGGATCTGGACACATTTTTATAGAAAATGAAGTGTGATAACAGTCTCACACTTGTAGAATTTACTACACTTATTATGTTTCATATTCCAGGAAAAAAATCACTCACAGAGTGATGGAATGCTGGTGAATGCTCAATTTTATATCATCTGGGGAATGAACACCTTCCAAGTTTAGAAAGCTGTCTATCTGATGCAGTATATATCTTAAAGCCAATGGCCACCATATATTACCATCTGTCCTTTAACCAGAATGTATGTACCCAAGGGAGAAAAAGCCTCTTTAACAATAGAACCAAATAATTTACTATGAACATTTATGCTTTCTATTCTTGTGAACTTTGGTTTAATAGATTCAGAGGTCCTGGTGCCCCCAGGAAAGAATGTTCCAAAGGGAACACAGCTACAACTGGCCTCTGACAGTTTGGGGCTCTTCACGTCACCAAACCAGCCAATAGAAAACTTCTTTCCTCTGACAATTGTGGAGACAAGATCAAGTGTGAAAATGGAAGTCCATTAACCATGTACTGAAATATTTAAAAGTTATACATGAAGTTAACAAGATCATGAGTACAATGATTCACAAATACAACGTTCACAAATACATGCTGTTTCTTCTTATCTAGTATCTCATTATGAGTATTATGAGTCTTTTGGACCTTTGTTCTGGTCAAACCAAATAGGTCCCTAGAGTTAAAGTCCCTTGATTCATGAAGTCCTTCTAAACTCTTATCTAAGCAATCACTTGATCACCATCCTCTAGAGCTGTTAATTAGCTTTATTTCCACAATGGCAAGATTTATGGCACTTTTTGTTAGAAAACACAGGAAAATCTAAGACTTCATGAAAATGTTGTTTTCTTATACAGGTTAAATAGAAGAATATGGATAAATTTAACAATAAGTAGATTGACTCTAGTGTCAGACATGATTCTATTGTTGAAAGTGCTATGGAGATGACTGAATGAGTGCTATCCTAAAGAAAGGTAACATCTGGAGTAACAAACCAACTAGTAGTGGAGAATAACTGTGAAAAGTTTATTGGCATTTGGAGAAGGTAAATAGACCTTTAGTTTAACTAGATTCACACAGTGTTAGAGTAATGTGAAAGACATTAGGAAAAGTCAAATGGCTTTATAATTTTGGGAGTTAACATTCTGTTGCCAGTGATGATTATATGAAAGATCCTCATCTTCTGCAATTTGATAAACAGGTAAGAAAAATTGGTCACACATAAATCTGAGAAAACATGGGTTTTTATAATCTCATTAGTTTCTAAAATGAGATAAAGTATAAACTGATTCTCAGTGGTAATGGAAGGAAATTTACTAGATACTTATAAAATTTTCAAGAAGGAAGTCTCATAGATACTTGAAAAGAAGACACACCTGAAAACCCAAATCTGAGTAAATTGTTTCCAGTATAAATTCTAACTTAAAACATGATGTGCAAAACTTATCAAAAAAATGAAAACTACCAGGAGATCAATTGATTCTCCTGTATTCTTATATGCTGTACAATTTTACAGTTTTTTTTATTAATTTACCTGTAAACAATAAGTAGAATGCAGAAGGGTTTAGATAAAGTTGACAAATGTGATTTTTTTTCAGAAGTGAAAGGTATATTTCCTCCTAATATAAAAGGGTTTAGTTTTTGAGTCTTGAAAACAGAAAGCTGGAGGGTGACCTAGGTTGTTGAGTTTATGTACTTTAAAAGTTAATAAAACAGACACTGAAAATTATTTATATTATATACAGTTATAAAAAGTAAAAGAGGGGAGGTCTTAAAATAGGGTAAGCAAACTTTTACTTACATGTGAAGAAAAATTTATGACAATTTGAAGAACAAGATGCAGTCCAATTTAGCTGAGGCATGTTCTAGCCTCTCAATATTTTGAGATTGAGGAAAAATGCATATAAATGATGGTTTAGAGTTTCAAAATTATGAGATGTATGTAGGTCCCTTTCAGTTTGATAATTCTATTATTTGGAATCCCAAATACCAATATTTCCTTTATCTATAGAAGATAAAATGTTTAGGAATCTGTTTCTGGAAGATAATCAATTCTATATGGGTGAACAAAAAGGATTAATCACAATAAAAGGAAAACATCTGGATGTTTTATTTTATAACATGTATATTTAATTAGATAATTATAATTAATGTATCTGAGAAAAACAATTTTAAAACCTCTTTTCTGAGTGCAACTAATTAATAAGCAATGGTGGTTTCAGAACCTATTCAACCAGGAGTTTGATTATAGATATTCAATGACTTCCAGGTAAATAAACATCATACCCTGGTACCTCCATCTAGAATTCTATCTATGACTACCTCTTGTGGCACAAATAGAATCCTGACTATGCCTCAGGTGGATTTAACTTTGATATGTGAATTTCACACATCAGACTGTGGGTTTTATATTTTCTAACATTTGGTTTTATATTTCTTTTCTTGTTAGTATATCTAGGGAAAATTTATTTTTGACATCTCTAACTTTCTTTTTCCAGTACTCACTTCAGTGTAACTAAGAGCAATCGGTATTATTCTATTAGGTTTCATATTATAGCTCCTCCCCTTTGAACTCATTTTTTCAAATTCTTCATTCTCAGGTAGCTGAAGGACATTGGAGAGCAAAAAAGCAAATAAATTCACATCTAGGAGTGTATAACTGATAAAAGCTTATGGAAAAAATCTTTCAAGACACAGTGCTTTAGAGCATACTCGAAGTTCTTGATGATTATAAAGTTTCTGAAGAGTGTACCCTGAATGTAATGAAAATAATATTCCCTAAACCACCTCTTACTTAAGTTAAAGTGAACCTTCTTTCTCGTCTTTATCATTTCACACATACTTTTCTTAGTTTCTCTTCATTTTTGACATAGTTTATTTCTTTTTCCTTAATTCTTCTTCACTTTATAATCTCTATTTTCTGGAATAGGTTTTCCTAGGGTTTTTTGAGGGTTTTTTTTTTTTTTTTTGCTTCTTCAGAAGTCCTCTCAGTCTTTTTATTCATCTTCTTAGTTACATAATCATCCATACTTTTCTGTTTTTCAATCACCTTGTTGGTTCCCGTTTTCTGTTTTTCAGCCACCCTGTTGACTCCTCTATTTGTTGAATTGTTATATTACAAATACATGATTTACTATATCTGTTACTATATGAGTTGCAATCCGATGTTCCCTTGTTTCCTTCGTTATGTTTAGGTATTAATTTCCATATTATTGAAAACTTTAGCTTATATTTGATGGGGCAATGTTTTTAGTGTCTTCTTCCTTTTTTATTCTAAGCATCTGTTAGAACTTGAGGTTACAAAAAAGGATAAATGCAACTCCTCCCCTCAATCCACTTATGTATATAACTACCTATAATGTAACATGTTAAATGATGTTTTCAGGCATGAATAAAGTGAATAGGAACATGGACAAGGAAGGTATAAATCTGCTCAGACTGTGAAGAGATGGTAGGGAAGGAAGTCTAAACATTGTAGCATGTGTTTATGTTGAGGTATGAATTATCCTTCTCTTCCAGAGAGAAGAGCTGTGGGTGGAGATGGTGGAATGGTGAGAGGGGCACTGGGGAAGAAGAACCAGTATATTTAAAGGCATGTAGTATGTAACATTGTCAGATAATAAACAGGTGATGTCAGATCGTGAGGTGCAAGAAAAGAAGTAAGAAAAAGAAACAGAAAATGAGATTATAAAAACAAGATTCCAAAAGGTTTGAATGCTCTAATGGAACTTTGAAAGTCATTTGGAAACACACAAACAAAAAGGGACACATTAAACTATGACTGGTTATGTTTTGAGAATTGTTGGATTTTTGTTGAAATAGCAGAAACACTTGAAGGAAAGGGTCCTAATAAACTTTCTCAGTAGGTGTAGTTTGAACTGATGAAAGTAGGGACATTGAGAAGGGAAAGGAGCAGATATATGGCAGATGCTTTCAGTTAGAAAATAACCGTGACATACTTTATCCATTTAAAAGGTACTCAAAACTGTGTGAACGGTACTGTATATTTAATGTCAATATTTAATAATGAACATTCGTCATTTTTATCAGACTTTTCGGTAATAAATGCATTACAAATAAAATTGAAACCATTCACCTATCAGACTCCTATCTTTCCTTCCCCAAATTGAATAACATTTCTGAAGTGTTTGGATAGTCTTTGTGCAAACTTAAATATTTTTTGCTACCTATTTAAATATTTATATTTAATATTATTTAAATCACCAAGTGTTTTAGAAATTTATAAATATTGTTACTTTGCATACATTCTTTTATAATTTGATGTTTCTCCATCAACATATATTTTTGAGATTTTTTTCATGACAAAAAATCTAGTTCATTCTGTTTCCTTTCTAAATAATTTATTACATTGTATTAATCCATAGTAAGTTACTTGTATTTGACTTCATTGTGAACATATATGTTATTTCCATTACTAGGAACATTAAAGAGGAAGAATTAACTGGATTGGGTGACAAATATTATTTCCTACTCTCAGTTCAGTAAAATATTCATTTTCTCCATTTTACAGATGTGAAAAGGGCCCAGAGGTGAAAGGTATGTTACCATATTCAACAGGTAATTAAGCGACAGAATGTGAAATGTGGTTTTTCAGATACTGAAGCCTATATTCATTTCATTATCCTATGAAGCTTTTAACAGTAATAGGAATAACTGCTGTAAGATTTTGTAAAAGCTAAAATAGAGACAGATTTGAATGATGTAGTCAATCACACAGCCTATTTTTAATAAGTCCTAGAAGGAACCTAGATTCCCTGCATCCACACTGAGGTTGGTGATTGACTTCAATATACTTTGACTTGAATCGGGCACTCAAGCTTTTTACTGAAGACCTGTTATGTTCTCTAGCACTCTTCCAGGCTTATGAAGAAGTATGAAAGGTAGAATTGCCTTATACTCCATTCAGAGAGGTTAAATGAAAGACTGGAATCAGAAAACTACTCAGGTTGGAGGAATCAAGAGTGATTTCATGAAGGAGGTAGAACTGGAATACAGGCAACTTTATGGAGTCTTTTAAGTAATCAGCTCATCTTGGACCCTGTTCAGGGGTTTTACAAACCTATGAAGAAAGAAAGATTGAGTGGAACTGATTAAACTGGAGTTTTTGTTGTGTTTTTTTTTTTTTAAACTGGAGTTTTACATTGTCAGTCCATCCAAAAGGACTTCTGTTCCAAATAAAGTATTTGCTTGAACAAATACAGTAAGAACAAATGTTTCAGCAAACTGCCAAGTTTTCCAAGACACTGAGGTACATAAATTGGATAACAGATCATTGTCAGGGATGAATAATCATGATCACCAAGGTAGCAGCTACCAGTATGTTAGTAAATGGCAGTCATCAGCCATAAGAGGGGCTTATTTTCCCCAACAGTTTCTACCATTACCCCATCACATGTTTTTATTCAGGTAGTCATAAGCAATGAAAAGAAAATAGGGCATTGGACACAGACAAGATCTTGGAGTCAGTTGATTGGGGTTTTAATATAAACTCTAAGTAAGTTTATGGTTTGAGTCAGGTTATTTAACATATTTGGATATGTATTTCTTAATTTATAATGACTTCAAAATTTCTAAATTATGGATACTGATTTTATCTGTAGGTCCCAAAGCTGACCTCATTGATTTCAGTACTTCTGACTATACTGAAGATTCCTCTTAGTCTTATTCCTACTTTTGGCTTTCTTTAAAATTTTTCAGTTTTTTTAATTCCACACACTCTTGACCTTTCCTTTTTTCTTCACATGGTCAGTCTCTAATGCAAGCAAGTACATTTTATTCACTCTTTCAGCACGTATTTATTTGTGATCTAAATTTTTGCTATGTTGGATTGAAGAAACAGATGTGATCCTTAACTCTATGGAGCTTGCAACCTCGTCGGGAAGGAGAAATTGAACAAATAACAAATTATACTTGTGGTTAGTGAAGAATCTGCCTGCAATGCAAGAGACTTGGATTTTGATCCCTGGGTCAGGAAGATCTCTTGGAGAAGGAAATAGCAACCCACTCCAGTATTCTTGCCTGGGAAATCCCATAGACAGAGGATCCTGACGGGCTATAGTTCATGGGGTCACAAAGAGTCAGACACCACTGAGCAACTAACACTTTCACTTTCCTGCACTTTGAGAGCAAATCAATTAAATGTATACAAGATAGTTTAAATCTACCACTGAGAAAATGTGAATATTGTATTTATCATAGTTCTTTACTGAAATATATTTTCTGATATGAAAGTCTGATACTCCCTGCTGGTCAACAGTATTTTATTTTCTTATTTATTTATTATTTCTCACATGTTGACAGCTGTAAGGGCAACTGAAATAGAGAATTAGACTGATGGGCAAGTGAAATATAGAGAAAGAAACATGATGTTTACTGAATACTTAATATAGCCATATGATTAAGATGTATCAGTGACCATTTACAATTTCATATATAAATAAACTGAGGCTCAAAGAGTTTAACTTGCCTAACATCAAGTTGTCAGTGGTTGGACATTAGTATAAATCTTGTAATCTAAATCCAACGCTCACATTCCTCTTGCTAAGACATGCATGCCTTCTTGCTAAGTCACTTCAGTCATGTCTGACTCTGTGACTCCATGTACTGTAGCCTGCCAGGCTCCTCTGTCCAAGGGATTCTCCAGGCAAGAACACTGGAGTGGGTTGCCATGCCTTCCTCTAGGGGATCTTCTGACCCAGGGATCGAACCCACATCTCTTTACGTCTCCTGCATTGGCAGGCGGGTTCTTTAGCACCACCTGGGGGGCCCTAAATAAAAGTAAATAATTACAGGAGAATATGATTAGTCCTTATATGCAGATTTGTATACAATCATTTCCACTGCATTATGCATTTCATAGTTTTGAGATTTTCAGATCATATGCTAAGTAACCTAAAGCAGTGTTTCTCAAAGTATCTGTGTTGTAGGATAAGATTTTTCCTTTAATTTCTAGTCTTTCATGGGCTATTACTTTTGTGAAAAACAGAATCAGCAACTTGGGATCACTGTACATCAAACTGCTAGAAAAGTTTTTAAGTACTCGCTCACAAAGTCTGTACTTAATATACAAACTGATAACAGACAGTTCATGGATCTACACCTCTCTGTGTGGATTGCTTTTTTTTAATTATCATTTATTTATTTTTTTTACTTTACAATATTGTATTGGTTTTGCCATATGTCAGCATGAATCTGCTACGGGTGTACATGTGTTCCCAATCCTGAACCCCTCTCCCACCTCCCTCCCCATACCATCCCTCTATGGATTGCTTTTTATCTGCTTCAGGGAGTCCAAATAGGAATGAGTCCAAATTTCTGCCTTCAAAAATCTTTAGAGTCTATTTAGTGATTTAGAATAGCAATCAACTCACTATAATAAAACTATAATAAAATAAATACTAGTAACAATAAAGCAAAACTTTGTAGATGTGGTAAACATTTAAGTAATACTGAAGATGAATATATTCCCACAGGTGGGGCCAGAGGAAAGTTTATAGGCTTGGAAGGGATCACAATACTGATTAGCTCTATGTGACTGGAGCGAGATCATATTGGTTTTAAACCCCAAATCAAAAGGTTTGGGCTTGAATTCCTGTTATTCTTGCTAACCATTTTGTACCTTATGCATAATACCATGGCATCCACCCTGAATGGAAGTAGAGGATGTTAAATGCAGAGAAAACTTGGTGGTAGAAAAACAACAGCACATGAAATCCACCAATTTTTTTGTGTGATCACATTGCAAAGGCTGGGAGGTCATTTTAATGCTAAAGTAGAAACAACCATTCATAACTTTAATCTCTCTTCTAATTTATTAAAATAATTATTATATTTTAAATTTTCATCTATTAACTTCCTTCAGGTAGCAAAGTGTACAAAGCAAATGTATGGAGCAAATCACTCTGTGGTGTCAGAGTTTGTGTTCCTGGGAATCACCCACTCCTGGGAAATACAGCTTCTCCTCTTTGTGTTCTCCTCCGTATTTTACATGGCAAGCATAATGGGAAATTCCCTCATTATTCTCACTGTGACTTCTGACCCTCACTTGCACTCTCCCATGTACTTTCTATTGGCCAACCTCTCCTTCATTGACCTGGGAGTTTCTTCTGTCAGTTCCCCGAAGATGATTTATGACCTTTTCAGAAAGCATAAAGTCATCTCCTTTGGAGGCTGCATTGCTCAGATCTTCTTCATCCACGTCATCGGTGGGGTGGAGATGGTGCTGCTCATTGCCATGAGCTTTGACAGATACGTTGCCATATGTAAGCCTCTCCATTATCTGACCATCATGAGCCCAAGAATGTGTGTTTTCTTTTTAGTGGCTGCCTGGATGATTGGCCTTATTCACTCCATGGTTCAACTGGCTTTTGTTGTAAACTTACCCTTCTGTGGCCCAAATGTGTTGGACAGCTTTTACTGTGACCTTCCTCGGTTCATCCTCGGTTGATACATAGACACGTATCAACTAGAGTTCATGGTCACAGCCAACAGTGGATTCATCTCTGTTGGCTCCTTCTTCATTCTGATCATCTCCTATATCATCATCATTCTCACTGTTCAGAAACAGTCTTCAGGTGGTTCATCTAAGGCTCTGTCCACACTTTCAGCTCACATCACTGTAGTAGCCTTGTTCTTTGGTCCTTTGATATTTTTCTATGTATGGCCATTTCCCTCCACACATCTGGATAAGTTTCTGGCATTCTTTGATGCAGTTCTTACTCCTTTCCTGAATCCTGTTATTTACATATTCAGGAATCAAGAAATGAAGATGGCAATGAGGAGAATATGCAAACAGCTAGTAAATAACAAGAGATCTCTTGAGTGATGACTGTATTGTAAGGGCCCTTAGTGATTAGTGATGCTCATCGCTGATGGTCAAACTCAGGGAAAAGCTCTTGTTTGTCCCACCTTGACTGGATTATACACTTATATTGAATTCACTTTGTCTTTTGATTCAGTTCAGTTCAGTCAGTTAGTCATGTCTGACTCTTTGCAACCCCATGAATCACAGCACACCAGGCCTCCCTGTCCATCACCAACTCCCAGAGTTCACTCAAATTCATGTCCATCGAGTCAGTGATGCCATCTAGCCATCTCATCCTCTGTCATCCCCTTCTTTTGATTAGGAGGGAGGAAAACTCACTTTTGATAGTTACAGATAAGGTATTTGTAAGCCAAAGATTATAATAATCTTGAGTCTAAATTCCTAAGGAATAAGAATATGAAGTAATTCTTAGAAATACCTACCAGGGAAGGTTTCTTTAAGGCCTTCAGAACAGGGAGAAGTTTTTTCCCAGTCCCCCTAGTTCAAGATGACTGAACTTGAACTTCACTACACCTAAAATACCTATTTCCAAGTATGATCACATTCACAGATATTGAGGCTTAGGATTTCAAGATGTCTGGTGGACAAAAATCAATCCACATCAGTAGTGCGGATAGTGTAGGTATCTGAAAACAAGAATGACTGCAGGTTACCTCTTAATGAGTGTGAAAACAGATTTAAAATAAATAAAAGAAGGAACTTTAGCTCTTTCATAGGCAATTAACTATATTTTTAAGTAATGGAACATATAGAGTCAGCTTAAGCCACAAAAAGTTATTCATATGAGCTAAAGCATCTATGCTAACTAGGAATATTACACCTACATAAAGGACAACAATTACTGCTTTTAGTCAAGAACAAAACAAATACACAAAAATAAATTTGTTATGTCATCCTAACAGGGAAAACCAAATTTTTGTCTTGCTTCAATATAGTATGTGGTGGCAAAGCATTACTAAATTTTAAAACATAAAACCATCAAATCTGAGCTATGTAAACTTTGCCAAATTATTTACTATATCATTTATATGTATTTATATTCATATATTTGTATTTATTCATAGTTGGCTTAAAACTTGACATTCAGAAAACTAAGATCATGGCATCCGGTCCCATCACTTCATAGCAAATAGATGGGGAAACAGTGACAGACTTTTTTTTTTTTGGACTCCAAAATGACTGCAGATGGTGACTACAGCCATGAAATTAAAAGACACTTGCTCCTTGGAAGAAAAGTTATGACCAACCTAGATATCATATTGAAAAGCAGAGACATTACTTTGCCAACAAAGGTCTGTCTAGTCAAAGCCATGGTTTTCCCAATAGTCATGTATGGATGTGAGAGTTGGACTGTAAAGAAAGCTGAGTGCTGAAGAATTGATGCTTTTGAACTGTGGTGCTGGAGAAGATGCTTGAGAATCCCTTGAGCTGAAAGGAGATCCAACCAGTCCATCCTAAAGGATTTTGGTCCTGAATATTCATTAGAAGGACTGATGCTGAAGCTGAACTCCAATCCTTTGGCCACCTAATGTGAAGAGTTGACTCATTTGAAAAGACCCTGATGCTGGGAAAGATTGAAGGTGGGAGGAGGAGGGGACAACAGAGGATGAGAAGGTTGGATGGCATCACTGATTTAATGGACATGAGTTTGAAAAAACTCCAGGAATTGGTAATGGACAGGGGAGGCCTGGGGTGCTGCAGTCCATGGGATCTCAGAGAGTCGAACACGACTGAGCGACTGAACTGAACTGATGTATGAATTTATTTATATTCATACATATATTTTAAAAATCAAGGCAAAAAGAATTGATTTCTTGAACTTTTTACAACTTTCGATCTCCATTCTGTTTTGTCTTTTCAGACAAATCTGTCCTCTTTCTGATTTTGGAATAAGTATACATTTTATCATAGGACAAATTTATTCTTTTTTCCCACTGACAAATAAAAACAAATATATATCTTATTACCTTGCACTGTTAATTTCTTTTTGGCTATAATACTTTTAATACAGTTTCAATCACCCATTTAATGACCAAAATAACTAAATTTATTTCAAAAATAGAACTCTTTTTAGGAAAGTAAAAAACAAAGCCAGACAGACAGTAGTTTAAGGGACAAAATATTATTTTAGTTGGGAACTTTTGCTTATGGGAAAAGTGATGGATTTAATTAAATTTATGTGATAACCATTTTGCAATATATACATATGTCAAATGATGTTGTATCAGTTCAGTTCAGTTGCTCAGTCGTGTCCAACTCTTTGCAACCCCATGCAGCATGCCATGCTTTCCTGTCCATCACCAACTCCTGAAGCTTGCCTAAACTCATGTCTATTGAGTCTGTGATACAATCTAACCATCTCATCCTCTATTGTCCCCTTCTCCTCCTGCCTTCAATCTTTCCCAGCATCAGGGGCTTTTCCAGTGAGTCAGTTCTTCGCATCATGTGGCCAAAGGATTGGAGGTCAGCTTCAGCATCAGTCCTTCCAATGAATATTCAGGACTGATTTCCTTTAGGATGGACTGCTTGGATCTCCTTGCAGTCCAAGGGACCCTCAAGCGTCTTCTCCAACACCACAGTTCAAAACCATCAATTCTTTGGCTCTCAGCTTTCTTTATAGTCCCACTCTCACATCCATACATGACTACTGGAAAAACCATAGCTTTGACTGGATGGATCTTTGTTGGCAAAGTAACGTCTCTGCTTTTGAATATGCTGTCTAGGTTGGTCATAGCTTTTCTTCCAAGGGGTAAGCATCTTTTAATTTCATGGCTGCAGTCACCATCTGCAGTGATTATGGAGCCCAAAAAAATAAAGTCTGTCACTGTTTCTGTTGTTTCCCCATTTATTTGCAATGTTGCATACCTTAGACAAATGTGATATGTATATACATTAAAAGCATATACAATGTTATATGTCAATCGCATCTCAATAAAACAGGTAAACAGATGTTTTGCCATGCATCTAGCCATTTATCAATACATTTTTAATACATTTCAAAGTGAATTATGAAGTTTGTTTCCTGCATTTTAATAAATATCATCACTAATTCATATCAACATTTATGCTGAACATTGTTTCGTATATACTGGAAGACTCCCTTTTGAAAAAAGCATATTCAAAGGAATCATTCCTTTTTCAGGTAAATCTTTCATTGATTTTATTTTTATGCACACTTTCTTGCTAAGTTCTTTTGAATGAAGATCCTAAAGGTTCCAGAAAGACATGAAATAATCAATAGATTGCTGGGAATCAATCCTGGTAGGACTGTGGAACTGGAGGTGGTCTTTATTATCTTTTTATAACTTTAATATTTTTATAACACATATTATAATAATGAAAGAAACTACTGAAATTATCAAATACAGATATAGGCTTTTAAACTGTGATCTTTTTCACAGATTTTTTATGTTGAACCTTGACAAAGACATTTTGCTAGCCTATGTAAATAATAATCACTGGTGTTTATTTATTTGCCCTTCAAAATTGCCCTCTAAAAGAATTCTAATAATCATAATTTTTGTCTTGAAAATTTCATTGCCTTTCTCCAAGTATGAGATTTTTCTTGTTTCTCAAGGTAAATTTATATTGTTATAAACTTCCCTCTTAGAATTGCTTTTGCTGTGTCCCATAGATTTTGGAACACTGTGTTTTCTTTTGTGTCTCCAATATTTTAGGATATTTTTCTTTGATCTCTTCACTGTTCCATGTTTGGTAGCATATTATATTGCCTCCACATGTTTGTGTTTTATGCACTTTTTTATTCTTATAGTTAGTTTCTAGCCTCATAACGTTGTGGTCAGAAAAGACGCTTGATATGATTTCAGTTTTCTTTAAATATATTGAGACTAGTTTTGTGGCCTAACGTAATCTATTCTGGAGAATGTTCTGTGCACTTAAAAGGAATATTTATTCTGCTGCTTTTCAATGGAATGTTTTAGATAGACTAGAGAGAGAGACAGACAAACATATACATCCACTTGGTATGATGTGTCATTTACAGCCAGTGTTTCCTTATTGATTCTTTGTCTCTGTGATCTGTCCATATATATAATTAGATTTTAAAGTTCTCTATTATTATTTTGTCAATTTCTTCCTTGATGTTTGTTAGTACTTGCTTTATGTAATAAAGTGCTCCTATGTTGCGTGTCTACATATTTACCATCATTATATGTTCTTGTTTGACTGATCCCATGATTATCACATAATGTCCTTCTTTCTTTGTCTCTCTTTTTACAGTCTTTGTTTAATCTTTTTTTTCTGATATAGATATTGTACCCAGCTTTCTTGTCATCTGTATTTGCATAAAATACCTTTTTTTCCATCATTTTACTTTCAGTCCATGTATGTCTTTGATCTGTAGTATGCCTCCTGTAGACAGGTTCTGTATTTTATCCATTCACCTACTCTATGTCTATTAATTGGAGCATTTGGTCCATTTACATTTTCAAAACTTTTTATTAGAGGATAATTGCTTTACAATATGCTGCTGGTTTCTGCCATATATCAACGTGAATCAGTCACAGGTATACTGTGCCCCCTCCTCTTGAACCTTCCTCCCATCTCCCACCCCATCCCACCCCTCTACGTTGTCACAAAGCACTAGGTTGAGCTCTCTGTGTCGCATAGCAATTCCCATTGGCTATCCGTTTTACTTATGGTAACGTATATGTTCGGAGAAGGCAATGGCACCCCACTCCAGTACTCTTGCCTGGAGAATCCTATGGACAGAGGAGCCTGGTGGGCTGTAGTCCATGGGGTCGCGAAGAGTCGGACACGACTGAGCGACTTCACTTTCCCTTTTCACTTTCATGCATTGGAGAAGGAAATGGCAACCCACTCCAGTGTTCTTGCTTGGAGAATCCCAGGGACGGGGGAGCCTGGTGGGCTGCCGTCTATGGGGTCGCACAGAGTCGAACATGACTAAAGCGACTTAGCAGCAGCAGCAGCAGCAGCAACGTGTATGTTTCCATGCTACTCTCTCAATTCTTTCCACCCTCTCCTTCCCACGCTGCGTCCACAAGTCTGTTCTCTCTGTCTGTGTCTCAATTGCTGTCCTGTAAATTGGTTCATCAACACCATCTTTCTGGATTCCATACACGTGTTAATATGCAGTATTTGTCTTTCTCTTTCTGACCTACTTCACTCTGTACAATAAGCTCTAAGTTCATCCACCTCATTAGGACTAATTCAAATGTGTTCTTTTTTATGGCTGAGCAAGGTCAATTTACATTTAAAATAATTATTGCTAGATATATACTGTTGCCATTTTGTTGTTTTGAGGTTGTGTTTACAGTTATTTTTTTCCTTTCTTCTTTTGCTTGGTTCATTTGTTATTTGATGACTGTTAATTTTTGAATATTTTTGGCTGTTAGGTCCTAGTTGTGGCAGGCAGGATCTTCTCAGTTGAGATGTGTGGGTTAATTATTCTATATTTTTAAAATAAAGTAAAAATAAAATTAAAAAAATAAATAATAATAAAAATAAAAAAGACTGCTGATTAAGCACTTTTCCAAGAGGAAAAATATCACAAACAGACCCAAATGCCAAATGTGAAAAAATATATTTAAAAAATATATTGTAAAAGAAAAAAAAAATGCTGCTCTCAATTCTTTTGGTTGGTTTCCTATTGTTTCTCTAAGAAATAAAGGGTATATGCACACATCTCTCCATCACCATCTCTGCTTCCACATTGTCTCTTTTCTACTCTGTTTCTATTCCAGGCATTCTCATCCTTTTTCATTAGTCTTTAGTATTTACTCATGCTTGCTACTCCTAAGTACTGTTGCATCTTCGAACACAAAAAGAGATTTAGTTTACTAAGTGTGTCAAGAGATCTGTTTTTCAGGAAACTGTTGGACTTTTTTCCATTTAAAAATTAGAAAATAACATATCCCTTTCATTAGGGATCCCTTGAGTAATATAATAAAATGAAGATTAAAAATGTATAAAAACCAAAATGATAAATATTTTCCATTTAAGAAAATTATGCACCCCATTACCTCTCCCTCACAATCCTATGGGACAATACTCTTGGCTTGATGACCTCAGTCTGGGCATCCCAGAACTCTAATGCATCACTTGGTCACCACCTTCTCCTAAAGCTAATTAGTCACATCTCTTAAAACAGCATCTCTTCTTATCCTGGGGTGGGTGGGTGGAAGGATGTGGGTAATGCTCATGCAAAAGAGAAAATTTAGTTTCTCCAACTTCTCCAACTCCTTGACCATTCTGCCAGCTGAGAACTTTTGCTAGATTAGGTAGGTGGGATAGAGGGGTTGGTGGAGTGTAGTCCACCACAAGAAGAATCTCCTTCTCAGTTTCCCAGGCTTCCAGAGAGGAAGGCTGTAACAGAATGAGCAGGAGCAGAAATTGTACAGGAAGGAAGAGCCAGTGAAATTGTATAGAGAAAGACACAGGCGTGAAAATGAGGCTGTTTGCTTTTTCTTAGTTTTATTGAGAAATAATTGACATATACCACTATATAAGTTTAAGGTGTGCAATATGATGGTTTGATTTACGTATATTGTGAAATGATTACCACAATAGGTTTTATTTAGCATCCATCATTTCATATAGATACAATAAAAGGAAAAGAGAAAAAAATATATTTTTGATGAGAACTCTTAGAATCTATTCCCTTAACAGCTTTCCTAGATATCATGTAGGAATGTTAATTATAATCATCACATTGTAGTGTTGTTAATTTTTTATTAGTTTATTTTTTAATTAAAGTATAGTTGATGTACAGTAATATTATATGTTACAGGTGTACAATAAAGTGATTCACAATTTTTAAAGGTTATACTCCAAATGGCTGCCCACTCCAGTATTCTTGCCTGGAGAATTCCATGGACAAAGGAGCCTGGCGGGCTACAGTCCATGGAATCTCAGGGTTAGACATGACTATAGTGTGGTTAATTTTTAATGAGAATGCAGACTTGAGAATCAAGATAGGAGAGAAAGAGAAGTTACCATAAGCTTACGATTGCTGCCCCTGCTTTTAAATTGTCTGATTCTGTTTTCTCCATATATCGGGTCATCTTTGGCATCACTTGCTGTTTTGTCCAGAATGTAATTTGGTCAGATAATTTCAACGTGACCTCTAGCTCCCAAAGATCTCTGTCTCTTTTGATACTCCATTCTGCTTATTATGTTCAACAAACATGTTACTCAAAAATGCTAAGTATTGAGTTCCTGAGTGTTTCTGAATGGTGTTACAAAAATATTTTTGTAATATTTTTTGTCCAATTCCTGATTCCCAACTTCAACAAGATTGTCACAGCTGCTTGGAAATTTATTTATCTTTAACTGTTTATAGATTTCTGCCTTCTATAAATTTTGTGCATATAGCATATTGCCTGATTTTCCACCTTTCCAAGAAAACCTTTTGTCCTATATTATCAAAACTATTCATCATTTCTGATTTTGCTTTCTCTACTTTGTCACCATTTGTTACCTCCCTACAATCTAAATTCTCTCTTTCCTGTTTGATTTCATCTGATCTCTTTTATGGCACCAAAGAAATCTCAGCCTTAAGTCCATGCTTGCTTAGTCTTTTTGATCTCTTTGTAACATGGGAACATGACAACCATTACTTAGCTCTTTGACACTCCTTTCTCCCTTGATTTTTGTTGTTGTGCACAGAAACAGGGTTTTTTAAAGGCAGATACTGGGACTTCCCTGGTGGTCCTGTGGCTTAGACTCTTGATCCCTGGTTGAGGAACTAAGATCTTATATATGCCACACAGTACAAAAATAAAATAAATAATAAAGGCAGATACTACATAAAAATAATAGTGATAGTATTATAATAAGGATCATGACAAATACAAAGTATGTGTTCATTTGGGGCCATGTATATTTTCTCCATTAATTTTCTTTTATCTCTTTATATGTTATCCTTCAAACAAATCCTTTTTCTCTTGATTTCATATTTTAGATAACTTCCACATTTTTGTCTCTAGCTGGGATTTTCTGGCCTGTCAGTTATTATGGTTTTTTATGAATAAATTGCACCCTGACTTTGGTGAATCTTTTACTGAGACCAAAACCTTAGTGTAGTTTGCTATTTTCCTAGTCAAATCAGCAACCACATTTCTCCATTCCCCTTAAGTAATAACAATAATGTGTGAATTTAACTCTCGTCTCTGCCACTAGTAGTCATGAAATCTTGGGAATTAAGTATGTATGTGTTAAATGTTTACATATGTAGGATGGAATGTTCTTCTGAGTTAAACTGAATTCTTCTTTTCCAGCTTAATGGAGATATAATTGACATATAGCATTGTGTAAGTTTCAGGTATACATTTTTTAATTCTTGTTTAAAATTCATAATAAAATAACTGTTTTAGATCCTGAACAAACAGACATATTTACATAATATACTCAAAGAGCAATAGACTTTATCAGATGACTTTATTTTTGGTTTCAAACTCAGTAAATCTATGTTTTGGGACAACTTCTAACTTCTCTGAACTTGAGCTCCCTTGTCTATAAATGAAAATAATTCTATTATGGAAATAGCCACCCAAAAGCCCAAATATGTGAAAGTACTTAGTAAATACGCACCACACAGATAATGTACGCTTTTCTAGCTCTAAAATTCCAGCGTTAACTATTTCAGAAACTTTAAAATATGGATTCAATTTATCTTAATTCTATTCTATGAGTTTAAGAATAGCATGGAGGATGACTACTAATTGTACCATAAAACCTGGATAGACACTGTATATGTTCCCTGTTGTACTGGCTGCTGTTAGAACTATTGCTTCTCCTTCAATTCCTCTCTTTCCTTCTACCTCCTGCCTCTCTCTTTTCTGTTTACTTGCTTCTTACTGATTTCTGAAACTTCAGAAGTTTAACCATGAACCACTATAAGCCTGAGATAAAGCTTCCCTACTAGACAGTTGGAAATTTTTAGCAAGAATATCAGGTATTCTCTTGGGAGTGGTTGGGAAGTGTGTTAATGCTCAGTTTTAATTTTGGAAACTTCCTTTATACCTGCTGGAGTTAATGCATAAAGATGTTGGACTAGAAAAATAGGAAATATGGAACATTATGGACCAGAAAAAATGGCTTTACTTCAGAGAAGTGTTATTGACTAAATAATCAAGAAATATTTGCTACTTATTACATTTGTTATTTTAAAAAAAATAAAGAACCAGAAAAAATTATCTTTCTCTTCCTCAAACTTACAATATATTTAGGGAGAGAGACTCTACAGATTAAAAATTAAAACCACTGAAAAACTAAGATAAATAGCCAAGGATTTGCTCTAAATAAGGAATGTTATTATCTTTTCTCAGAATATATTCCCCTCTCCTCCCAGCTTTTTAAACTCCTACTGATTCTTCAAAACTCCCAAGTCCTTTCTCTTTTGTAAAGCTCTTTCTGAATTTCCCAGTGGACTCTTCTGTGTCCTTCCAGGCTACCAACAAGCACCTAGAAGCTTCTACTATGATGCCATATACTGCGGTTTATTTTTTATGTGGGGAACTATTCAATTCAGTTTAGTTCAGTAGCTCAGTCGTGTCTGACTCTTTGGAGCCCCATGACTGCAGCACGCCAGGCCTCCCTGTCCTTCACTAACATCACTAACACCCAGAGCTTGATCAAACTCATGTCCATCGAGTCAGTGATGCCATCCAACCATCTCATCCTCTGTCATCCCGTTCTCCTTCTGCCTTCAATCTTTCCCAGCATCAGGGTCTTTCCAGTAAGTCAGTTTTTCACGTCAGGTGGCCAAAGTATTGGAGCTTCAGCATCAATCCTTCCAATGAATATTCAGGACTGATTTTCTTTAGGATTGACTGGTTGGATCTCCTTGCAGTTGAAGGGACTTCCAAGAATTTTCTCCAACACCACAGTTCAAAAGCATCAGTTCTTCAGTGCTCAGCTTTCTTTACGGTCCAACTCTCACATCCATACATGACTAATGGAAAAAACAAGCTTTGACTAGCGTTTTGCCAGATATTTGGATTTCCTAGACCTTTGTCGGTAATGTCTCTGCTTTTTAATATGCTGTCTAGGTTGGTTGTACCTTTTCTTCCAAGGAGCAAGCTTCTTTTGATTTCATGGCCGCAGTCACCATCTCCAGTGATCTGGGAGCCCAAGAAAATAAAATCCGTCACTATTTCCATTGTTTCCCATCTATCTGCCAGGAAGCGATGGGACCAGATGCCATGATCTTTGTTTTTTCAATGCTGAGTTTTAAGCCAGCTTTCTCACTCTCCTCTTTCACTTTCATCAAGAAGCTCTTTAGTTCCTCTTTGCTTTCTGCCATAAGGGTGGTGTCATCTGCATATCTGAGACTATTGATGCTTCTCCTGGCACTCTTGATTCCTGCTTGTGCTTCATCCAGCCCAGCATTTCACATGATGTACTCTGCATATAAGTTAAATAAGCAGGGTGACAATATATAGCCTTGATGTACTCCTTTTCCAATTTGGAACCAGTCTGTTGTTCCATGTGTTGTTCTAACTGTTGCTTTCTGACCCGCATACAGATTTCTCAGGAAGCAGGTAAGGTCGTCCGGTATTCCCATCTTTTTAAGAATTTTCCACAATTTGTTGTGATCCACGCAGTCAAAGGCTTTAGTGTAGTCAATGAAGCAGAAGTAAATGTTTTTCTGAAATTCTCTTGCTTTTTCTATGATCCAGTGGATGTTGGCAATTTGATCTCTGGTTCCTCTGCCTTTTCTCAATACAGCTTGAACATTTGGAAGTTCACAGTTCATGTACTGTTGAACCCTAGCTTGGAGAATTGTGAGCATTGCTTTCCTAGCGTTTGAGATGAGTGCAATCGTGCAGTAGTTTGAACATTCTTTGGCATTACCTTTCTTTGGTATTGGAATGAAAATTGACCTTTTCCAGTCCTGTGGCCACTGCTGTGTTTTCCAAATTTGCTGGCCTGTTGAGTGCAGCACTTTCACAGCATCATCATTTATTTGAAATAGCTCAACTGGAATTCCATCACATCTATTAGCTTCAGCTGTAGCGATGCTTCTTCCTAAGGCCCACTTGGCTTTGGACTCCAAGATGTCTGGCTCTAGGTGAGTGATCACACCATCATGGTAATACAGGTCATTAAGATCTTTTTTTGTATAGTTCTTCTGTGCATTCTCGCCACCTCTTCTTAATCTTCTCTGCTTCTCTTAGGTCCATACCATTTCTGTCCTTTATTGTGTCCATCTTTGCATGAAATATTCACTTGATATCTCTTATTTTCTTGAATGGATATCTAGGCTTTCCCATTCTGTTGTTTTCCTCTATATCTCTGCATCGTTCACTTAGGAAGGCTTTCTTGTCTTTCCTTGCTATTCTTGGAAACTCTGTATTCATATGGATAAATCTTTCCTTTTCTCCTTTGCCTTTAGCTTCTCTTCTATTCTCAGGTATTTTTAAGGCCTCCTCAGACAACCATTTTGTCTTTTTACATTTCTTCTTCTCGGGGATGCCTTTGATCACCACTGCCTGTACAGTGTCATGAACCTCCATCCATAGTTCTTCAGGCACTTTGTCTATCAGATCTTATCCCTTGAATCTACTAGTCACTTCCACTGTATAATCGTAGGGGATTTGATTTAGGTCATACCTGAGTCGGACACGACTGAGCGACTGAACTGAACTGAACTGAACTGAACTGAATGGTTTAGTGGTTTTCCTTACTTTCTTCAACTTAAGTCTGAATTTTTCAATAAGGAGTTCATGATCTGAGCCACAGTCAGCTCCCAGTCTTGTTTTTGCTGATGGTATAGAACTTTTCCATCTTTGCCTACAAAGAATATAATCAATCTGATTTCGATTTGACCATCTGGTGATGTGCACGTGTAGAGCCATCTCTTGCGTTGTTGAAAGAGGGTATTTGCTATGAGCAGTACAATCTCTTGGCAAAATTCTGTTAGCCTTTGCTTTGCTTCATTTTGTACTCCAAGGCCAAACTTGCCTGTTATTCCAAATGTCTCTTTATTTCCTATTTCTGCATTCCAGTCCCCTATGATGAAAAGGACATCATTTTTGATGTTAGTTCTAGACGGTCTTGTGGGTCTTCATAGAACCATTCAACTTCAGCTTCTTCAGCATTACTGGTCGGTGCATAGATTTGGATTACTGTGGTACTGAGTGATATTATAAACGATTCAGTTCAGTTCAGTCACTCATTCGTGTCCAACTCTTTGTGACCCCATGAATCACAGCACACCAGGCCTCCCTGTCCATCACCAACTCCCAGAGTTCACTCAAACTCGTGTCCATTGAGTCACTGATGCCATCCAGCCATCTCATCCTCTGTCGTCCCCTTCTCTTCATGCCCCCAATCCCTCCCAGCATTGGAGTCTTTTCCAATGAGTCAACTCTTCGCATGAGGTGGCCAGAGTATTGGAGTCAGCTTCAGCATCAGTCCTTCCAATGAACACCCAGGACTGATCTCCTTTAGGATGGGCTGGTTAGATCTCCTTGCAGTCCAAGGGACTCTCAAGAGTCTTCTCCAACACTGATACTTTGGGCTAAAAAGTCAGTACTGATGCTTTGAGATAATAGTTTTATGACCAGTTTCACTAATTATGAACACAGAGGTGTGTGTATATATAAATGCCCACATTAAAAGCAAAACATTGAGATCCATTTTTTCTATTGTTGGATTTCTATTGCCCCTTCAGTTCCAGGTCTGAGACTTTTTGTGCATTCATGCACCTTTATTTTACAAGTCCTTTACAATTTTATGCTCCTGCCTCCCCCCTTTTCAACTCACTCCAGATTTAGGCTGCATGTGTACATATTATGGTAGCAGGAGGGCTTGACATAGAGATGCACAGTCAAGAAGAATATATGTTCCATGTGGTAACAGTGTATTCCCTGCAAAAATGGGTAAGACCTGGGGAGGTTATGTGCTATGCTTAGTTGTTCATTCTGACTCTTTGTGACCTCAGGGACTGTAGCCCACCAGGCTCCTCTGTCCATGGGGATTCTCAGGCAAGAATACTGGAGTGGGTTGCCATGTCCTTCTCCATAGGGATCTTCCCAACCCAGGGGTTGAACCCAGGTCTCCCGCATTGCAGGCAGATTCTTTACTGTCTGAGCCACCAGGAAAGCCAAAGAGGTTATGTAATACCCCACAGAATTGTCAGGAAAGAGTTGGCTGTAGCACCAGATCACAGACATAGGAGGTTTGAAGCAAAGAGATAAGAACTATAAAAGGGGCTACGGGAGAGGGAGGGATAGGAGAGGGTTAGTTATTCTATGACAACTATGCCATGAGTGTGTATTTCTTCATCCCCAGCAAATTCTAAAAGTAGGAGTCCATTCTATACATCTGTGTCTCTTTTGCTGTCTCGCATAGAGGGTTATCATTACCATCTTTCTAAATTCCATATATATGTGTTAGTATACTGTATTGGTGTTTTTCTTTCTGGCTTACTTCACTCTGTATAATAGGCTCCAGTTTCATCCACCTCATTAGAACTGATTCAAATGTATTCTTTTTAATGGCTGAATATTGAAACATGTATACCATCAGATAAGAAATGAATCACCAGTCTATGTTCAATACAGGATACAGGATGCTTGGGGCTGGTGCACGGGGATGATCCAGAGAGATGATATGGGGTGGGAGGTGGGAGGGGGGTTCAGGATTGGGAACTCATGTACACCCGTGGCTGATTCATGTCAATGTATAGCAAAACCCATACAGTATTGTAAAGCAAAATAAAGTAAAAATAAAAAATTTTAAAAATATATCAATGGGGAAAAAAAAAGTAGGATTCCAATAGCTATAACCAAGCTATATCATGAACCTCAGAAATTGAGAAGAGTCTGGAGCAGTAAATCAAATTGACTTTGTTAAATTACTTGACTTCCCTTATCAAAACCTCCCCCCACACCAATCCCACCTTGCACATCTTGGCCATGTCCTGGCTGCTAACCATACTACTGTATATTTCACCTATTTTTCTAAGTGCCCATGCAGATACCCTGTGCTATGAATATCCATTCTACCTTTCCTTGGACTTATCATACTCTAGAGTCAAGCCTATGCCCCATGCCTGCTTCTCTCATGCTCACCTCTACTCCATGGGCTTTGTGTGAATTGCAAATATGATTGTAGATAGTAATATAAAATGATTCAAGACACATATTATGTGCCTAAGATCAAGTGAGGTTAAGAAAGATACAACTTGAAAGGCTGAAGAACTGTTTTATGAACAATAAAAATAGAACCAGTGTGTTCTGGCGAATCCATCTCCCCCTCTTCTTTCTTTTTCTCTTTGTTGTGCATTATACCACCTTCCCTTCCCCTCTCAATCTTTGCCATGCACATCTACTATGTTACCATGTTTGATTCATTCTCTTGTTTGTAGATGAATAGTCCTGGGGGTTGTGGTAAAAGGGATATTGCATATGGAAGTGACTCAGCTGCTTTAGGTGGCCACAGGTAAAATTCTTATTTAATGATAATATGGCCCTGAGAAGAAAATGAGATCTAAAGTCTTTACAGTTTGACTATCCTTGAATAATTAATCATTATAATATGGAGAATTATTAATATTCTTATGTTAGTTTCCTTTTGCTTTATCTGGAAACATTACAGCTGGTAAATCAGCTGATGGAATGAATCACTCCGTGGTGTCGGAGTTTGTGTTCCTGGGACTCACCAACTCCTGGGAGATCCAACTTCTCCTCTTTGTGTTCTCTTCTGTTTTTTATGTGGCAAGCATGTCAGGAAACTCCCTCATTTTGCTCACTGTTACAATGAACCCTCATTTACACTCTCCCATGTACTTTCTATTGGCCAACCTCTCCTTCATTGACCTGGGAGTTTCTTCTGTCATCTCTCCGAAGATGATTTATGACCTTTTCAGAAAACGTAAAGTCATCTCCTTTGGTGGCTGCATCACTCAAATCTTCTTCATCCACATCATTGGTGGTGTGGAGATGGTGCTGCTAATAGCCATGGCCTTTGACAGATACATTGCCATATGTAAGCCTCTCCACTATTTCACTATTATGAATCAAAAAAAGTGTATTTTGCTCGTGGTTGCTGCATGGATAATTGGCTTGATTCACTCTATCATTCAACTGGTTTTTGTTGCAAAATTGCCGTTCTGTGGTCCTAATGTAATAGACAGCTTTTACTGTGATTTTCCTCGGCTCATCAAACTTGCCTGCACAGATACCTACAGGCTGGAGTTCATGGTTACAGCCAACAGTGGATTCATATCCCTGGGATCATTCTTCATATTGATCGTCTCCTACATTTTTATCCTCATCACTGTTTGGAAACACTCTTCAGGTAGCTCATCTAAGGCCCTCTCCACTTTGTCAACTCATGTCATGGTGGTGATTTTGTTCTTTGGTCCTTGCATCTTTGTTTACATCTGGCCTCACCCCACGTCACACCTAGACAAATTCCTTGCTGTTTTTGATGCAGTTCTCACTCCTTTCTTCAATTCAATCATCTATACATTGAAGAACAAAGAAATGAAACTGGCAATGAAGAAAGTGTGCAGTCACTTTATTATTTATAGAAGAATTTCTTAAATGCCAAAAGTATTATGAAGTCTCTTTACTGACTTGAAGTAAAATTAAATTTCTATCATTTTAATATCAGATGTTTCCAAGTTTTTTATTTATACTTAAGTGTCCCAGATTAAAATGGCACTATTCTTTTAAAAATATTAACTGAGAAATTGTGTTGCTGCCTCTGGTTGGAGGAAACATGTGGTATGGTAAATAGTGTCTTCTGGAGGCCAAATGCTTGTCTCTGATGAGACATTACTCTGATGAATTTACTATGGTTTAGACTTCAAAATTGAGTCTCTTCAGTATCAGAGTGGGTTATATAAGGGAATGCTGACTGACACTAAGTAAATCGATAATATATAAACTGTATACCTCTAGATGCCCATTTATTAGTTTGCCACACACAAAAAAATCAGTCAAGTGGCCTGAATTTCCACTTAGGTGTAACTCATTTTTACACTGGAGGAAAATTTTGGGGAAGTCAAATGTGATAGGAACATTAATAAACAGGGAATCAGAGTAGGAATTGTTGACTGATCATTTTGATATGTAATGCCTACATCTCCATGCTGCAATATGCCTATCACCGCATTTGGAAAAATAGAATCCTTACACCAGACTTTTTTTCTGGATGTTGGCTAGTCATCACAAGACTTACCTTTGACTCTTGTTCATACACTCTTTCAGGCTGTTTAGCCTCTATATATTTACAGATGCAGTATTCTTTCCATATGTAATTAGCCAGGTTCTTCCTTTCCTTTCTGTTGGCATGACTATTCTGTTGTATTTGAATGACTTGAGTCATTTGTTGCAAGCTAAATTTTAGTTTGGGAAGTGTTTTATATATGACTATATTTTCTTCTATAGAAATGAAGGATTTCCATCAACAGATTTAGAATTTTCTATTCAGACACATTTTCACAAAGAACAAAAACTAATTTTTTTAAAAAGGTATTGGAAATAACTCTGATTTTTATACATTCTTATACTTACTCAATACATCTTAACCAATTTATCAGTACTTCTTTGATCTTACACGTGGTCCTGATTTGTATGTATTTGCTCACCCAGTTGTATCCGACACTTTCCAACCCATGAACTGTAGCCCACCAGGCTTCTCTGTCCATGGAATTTTCCAGGCAAAAATATGATAGTGGGTTACCATTTCCTATTCCAGAGTATCTTTCTATCCTAGATATTGAAGCCACATCTCTTATATCTCCTGCACTGGCAGGCAGATTCTTTACCACTGTGCCATCTGGGAAGCCCAATCCTTATACAATTCATGACTTATCCTACTTGATAATTTGTTTGCCTTTTCTTTTTATATCCATTGCCTTTATATCATTTATTCATTTTTTAGTCCATTTTTAGACCCTTGGGAAACCAATACCTATTATCAGTTTACTAGCCAGCACTAATTTCAGTCTCCCTATAATGTTTTGAATTGGTATTTTAGAAATGGAAGTTTCACTACGTTTTCTCTTCCATTGATTAAATAATGTTCAGTAGATCCAGCAAGGATTCCCATATTCCTCACTGTTTATGTGTGTTGTATACAAAAATGCCTGCTTCTGCCAATCCTATCTCTTTAGGCCTTGTGTCAGGTGTGTATCTACGACAAGATAGATTCCCCACCTACATAATGAACAGTTTCTGTATCATCTAACATAAAACTTTGTTAATATCATTATTTTTCATTCTAAAGAAAGTATGTCTTTTCAGTTCAGTTCAGTTCAGTTCAGTCACTCAGTCGTGTCTGACTTTTTGCAACCCCATAAACTGCAGCACACCAGGCCTCCTTGTCCATCACCAGAGTTCACTCAAACTCATGTCCATCGAGTCAGTGATGCCATCCAGCCATCTCATCCTCTGTCGTCCCCTTCTTCTCCTGCCCCCAATCCCTCCTAGCATCAGAGTCTTTTCCAATGAGTCACTCTTCGCATGAGGTGGCCAAAGTACTGGAGTTTCAGCTTCACCATCATTCCTTCCAAAGAACACCCAGGGCTGATCTCCTTCAGAATGGACTGGTTGGAGCTCCTTGCAGTCCAAGGGACTCTCAAGAGTCTTCTCCAACACCACAGTTCAAAAGCATCAATTCTTCAGCGCTCAGCTTTCTTCACAGTCCAACTCTCACATCCATACATGACCACTGGAAAAACCATAGCCTTGACTAGATGGACCTTTGTTGGCAAAGTAATGTCTCTGCTTTTGAATATGCTGTCTAGGTTGGTCATAAATTTCCTTCCAAGGAGTAAACATCTTTTAATTTCATGGCTACAAAAACCAACTGCAGTGATTTTGGAGCCCCCCAAAATAAAGTCTGACACTGTTTCCACTGTTTCCCCATCTATTTCCCATGAAGTGATGGGACCAGATGCCATGATCTTCATTTTCTGAATGTTGAGCTTTAAGACAACTTTTTCACTCTCCTCTTTCACTTTCGTGTCTTTTAGTGGATGTCTACTCTGCTGTTTGCCCAGATCAGCAACCTCCTTCTTTTGGTAAATGTATCTTTCGCTTGGAGTAACCATGTGATATGATTAGAAGGTGACAGGTAGATCCCATCTCTCTGACCACTACTGTCTGGTCAAAGGTTGAGCTTTCTCACCTAAGTCATAATGACATATCTCCAATTCACAGTTGAATGATGCAAGTATGGGTCTCTGACCATGATGGGCCAAATCTGAGCTTTTCCTCGAGATGTTAGATGAGAATAGAGGGAAAGCAAGCCCCGGTACATTTTGGAGTATGTTGTGCATAAGCTGCTGTCAATCATATTTCCTGCTGTCAGAAATTGAATCTGGGATACTTTTCTAAAGATATCTGAGAGAAGAAGATGTAAGATTTAAAGACAGGAGTTTACCAGTATTCAAATTCTTGGTTTCATGTGTCTAAGGCATTTAGCTTCATTCTCAGCCTGCATTCATCTTGGTCACTAGCTGAGCCAATAAATGCCCAATATATCTGTCCCCTTCCCTATGTTTGTTTAATTTGTGTTTCTGTCATCTAAAAGGATATTGACAGGGATGTCCCTGGTGGTCCAATGGTTAAGAATCCACCTGCCAATGCAGGGATTGATCCTTAGTCCGGTAAGATCCCACATGCCACAGAGTAACTAAGCTTGTGGGCCACAGTGGCTGAAGCCCACATCCTATACAGCCCATGTTCCTCAACAAGTGAAGCCACCACAATGAGAAGCCTGCGCACCACAATTAGAGAGTAGTTCCCACTCACTGCAAGTAGAGAAACCCTATGCATTGCAATGAAGACCCCACAGAGTCAAAACTGTGTTTTATTTTTTTAAAAGGGATATTGACAATTACAGCTCTGATTCTAAGAACCCTGTATATTCAGTTAATTCTGATGTGAAATCCTTCATTGCTTTATTTCATTAAGAAAATATTATTTTTCTTCTTATAAAAAAGAAAATGCATTTATCATGTAAAATTTATTTGGAAGAGATTAAAAGCTAAAAATCACCATATGGAGATAATTAATAGTAATATCTCAGTATACTCTTTCTAATGTTCCTTTCCAGTAGTCTGCCCTTCACATCAAGTGGCCAAAATATTGGAGCTTTGGCCTAAGCATCAGTCCTTCCAATGAATACTCAGGGATGATTTCCTTTAGAATTGACTAGTTTGATCTCCTTGCTGTCCAAGGGACTCAAGAGTCTTCTCCAGCACCACAATTCAAAAACACCAATTCTTGGGCATTCAGCCTTCTTTATGGTCCAACTCTTATATCTGTCCATGACTACTGGCAAAACCACAGATCTGACTATATGGACCTTTGTCATCAAAGTGATGTCTCTGCTTTTTAATATACTGTCTAGGTTTGTCATAGTTTTTCTTCCAAGGAGCATACATCTTTTAATTTCATGGCAGCAGTCACCATCCACAGTGATTTTGTAGCCCAGGAAAATAAATTCTGTCACTGTTTCCACTTTTACCCTACTATTTGCCATGAAGTGATGGGACCAGATACCATGATCTTCGTTTTTTGAATGTTGAGTTTTAAACCAGCTTTTTCACTCTTATTTATTGTAGTATTCTCCCTGCTTCCTCATAGGTGGAATATTATTTTTTGTATTGATTTACCAGTCCCACATATATGTTAAAGATATTAACTATTATATTGTTCAAAATGTCCCTCTGAAATTCTTGTTTCCTTTTTAATTTTACTCATCATATTCTACAACATTAAAGTACTTTTTGTACACCAGCTCCACAGAGCTATTGAATTGCACCTTAATAGTTTTACTCTTTAGTTCTTTCCTTTCCAGCTAATCAATATTCATACCTAGTCAATGTTCATACTTAATCAGTGTTCATAAATATGTATTTTTATTGAAATATAGTTAATAGAGTTACATATACTTAATTTAAAATGTGTTAGTTTCAAGTATACAGCAAAGTGATTCAGTTTTATATATATATATATATATATTCTTTTTACAATATTTTAAATATAGTTCCCTGTGCTACATAGTAAGTTTTTGTTATTTATTTTATATATAGTAGTATGTCTTTGTTAATCCCAAACTCCTAATGTATCTCTCCTCCCCGCCCCCTGCTATCCGCTTTGGTAACTGTAAGTTTGTTTTCTATGTCTGTGAGTCTGTTTCTGTTTTGTAAATAAGTTCATTTGTATCATTATTTTAGATTCCACATATAAGTGATACCATATGATATTTCTCTTTCTTTAATTTATTTCACTTAATATAATTTCTAGGTTCATCCATGTTTCTGCAAATTGCATTATTTCATTCATTTTGTGGATGAGTAATCACTCCATGGGAAATAGATGGAGAAACAGTGGAAACAGTGTCAGACTTTATTTTGGGGGGCTCCAAAATCACTGCAGATGGTGACTGCAGCCATGAAATTAAAAGACGCTTACTCCTTGGAAGAAAAGTTATGACCAACCTACATAGCATATTCAAAAGCAGAGACATTACTTTGCCAACAAAGGTTCGTCTAGTCAAGGTTATGGTTTTTCCTGTGGTCATATATGGATGTGAGAGTCGGACTGTGAAGAAGGCTGAGTGCCGAAGCATTGATGCTTTTGAACTGTAGTGTTGGAGAAGACTCTTGAGAGTCCCTTGGACTGCAAGGAGACCCAACCAGTCCATTCTGAAGGAGATCAACCCTGGGATTTCTTTGGAAGGAATGGTACTACGGCTGAAACTCTAGTACTTGGCCACCTCATGCGAGGAGTTGACTCATTGGAAAAGACTTTGATGCTGGGAGGGATTGGGGGCAGGAGGAGAAGGGGACGACCGAGGATGAGATGGCTGGATGGCATCACTGACTCAATGGACACAAGTCTGAGTGAACTCCAGGAGTGGGTGATGGACAGGGAGGCCTGGTGTGCTGCGATTCATGGGGTCGCAAAGAGTCGGACATGACTGAGCAACTGAACTGAACTGAACTGAATATTCCATTGTATATATATACCACATCTTCTTTATCCATTCATCTATTGATGGACATTTAGGTTGCTTCCATGTCCTAGCTACTGTTAATATTGCTGCAGTGAACACTGGAGGTACATGTGTCTTTTTGAATTACAGTTTTCTCAGGGTATATGCCCAATAGTGGGATTGCTGGGTTGTATAGTAGTTCTATTTTTAGTTTTATAAGGACCTTCCATCTCAGATGGTAAAGCATCTGTCTGAAATGCAGGAGACCCAGGTTCGATCCCTGGGTTGGAAAGATCCCCTGGAGAAGGAAATGGCAGCCCAATCCAGTATCTTGCCTGGAAAATCCCATGGACCCGGAGCCTGGTACGTTACCCTCCATGGGGTCACACAGAGTCAGACACGACTGAGCAACTTCACTTATACTGTTCTCCATAGTGGTCATATCAATTTACATTTCCACCAAGAGTGCATGAAGATTCCCTTTTCTCCACACCCTCACCAGCACTTACTGTTTGTAGATTTTTTAAATAATGGCCATTCTGACTGATCTGAGGTGATATCTCATTATGGTTTTGACATGCATTTCTCCAGTTATGAGAGATGTTGAGCATCTTTTCTTGTTTGTTGACTTTCTGTATGTCTTCTTTGGAGAAATATCTGTTTAGGCCTTCTGCCCATTTTTTATCAGATGGGTTATTTTTTTTTTTTAACTTAGCTGCTGATATATTTTGGAGATTAATCCTTTGTCAGTTGCTTCATTTGCAAATATTTTCTACCATTATAAAGGTTGTCTTTTTGTTTTACTTAGGGTTTCCTTTGCTTTGTAAAAGCTCTTAAGTTTTAATTAGGTCTCATTTGTTTGCTTTTGTTTTTATTTTCATCATTCTAAGATGTAGGTCAAAAAGGATCTTTTGTGATTTATGTCAGAGTGTTAATTAATACAGACCCACCCATCAGTAGACAGGCTGCTTAGTCTTATGAATTAATGATTTTAAAGTCAAAAAAAAAGAAGAAAAATGAGTGTAAAAGAGTAGAACAACTTCCTAAAAGATGTCTGACACCCATCAGTAGTTTAAAAAAAGGAATTCATTACAAAATTCTACCAAAAATTGCTAACCTACATTTTTTAAGAATCTTTAAAATAAGTAGCCATTAGAACGATTTTATCATAATCATTACTTTGTATATCAATAGCTTAGTTTATTTATATAGATTAGAAAGAGTTTTGTCTCTGGCCTATACTATCTTTGGGTCCCCAAACCTTGAAATCGCCATGGCTGTTATGAAAACCATGACTCACTAATAATAACAGATCAAGGAATGCTGTAATATTCTTATATGAAATTCTTGAAGCTCATTTAAAATAACTGTGAAATCTTGGTAGCAATAAGAAAAGTTATGGTGAATACCCTTTAAAGTATTGATTAAAGGAAAAAATCAACATAGAATAATACTATTTAATAGTATGCTTCTAATAAGTGACATAAATAAAAGCCATGTGTGAGGGATAACATTATCATCCAGTGATAAAATACCCAGGACCCTGTTGAAGAAATTTCTTTCTGAGCTGCAGAAAAAGAACTTCAAAACAGAAAATAATCATGTGAAATTGATACCAATGAAAAGAGTGATGACCTTACAGTGTCAGTTCTGCTATCACTTGGGTCAGAGATAGAAAGCCAGTGAATACTCTGTTAGTTAGAATACAAACTACCAAGTTGGCTTAGATTTTTTTCCAATTTTTTAATCTAAAGTGAGAAGAATCCACTGCTGGGCGTACATACCGAGGAAACCAGAAATGAAAGAGACACGTGTACCCCAATGTTCATCACAGCACTGTTTATAATAGCCAGGACATGGAAGCAACCTAGATGTCCATCAGTAGATGAATGGATAAGAAAGTTGTGGTACATACACACAATGGAGTATTACTCAGCCATCAAAAAGAATACATTTGAGTCAGTTCTAATGAGGTGGATGAAACTGGAGCCGATTATACAGAGTGAAGTAAGCCAGAAAGAAAAGCAACCAATACAGTATACTGACACATATAAATGGAATTTAGAAAGATGGTAACGATAACCCTGTATGTGAGACAGCAAAAAGACGCAGATGTACAGAACAGACTTTTTGACTCTGTGGGAGAGGGAGAGGGTGGGATGATTTGGGAGAATGTCATTGAAACATGTAGAGTGCCATGTAGGAAACGAATTGCCAGTCTAGGCTTGATGCAGGATACAGGATGCTTGGGGCTGGTGCACTGGGATGACCCAGAGGGATGGTATGGGGTGGGAGGTGGGAGAGGGGTTCAGGAGTGGGAACTTATGTACACCCGTGGCAGATTCATGTTGATGTATGGCAAAACCAATACAGTATTGTAAAGTAAAAAAATAAATAAATAAAGTGAGAAGAAAGGAATTAACTGTGTCAGGTGATGGATGTATTAATTATCTTGATATTGACAATCACTCCACCATGTATACGTATATCAAATCATCACATTGTACACTTTATTTTTTTTTTGTACACTTTAAACATATACAATTATGTTTGTCAATTTTCCCCCAGTAAATTGGGGCAGGGATGGAGAGCTGAGATCTGATTTTTATCCTAGATTTCTCACTTCACATATCTCTGCCTGAGTATTAACACTGATAAAACAAAGGGGTTAGGACACATGATCTTTCAAATTTCAGTTATAATATTCAACAATCCTACTATAAAGTCCACATTTATCTAGGTTATCTATTGGAAAAAACAGTTATCTATAGGAAAAACAGTTATCTATTGGAAAAAAAACAATCAGGTATTACAGCAGTTTGGTAAATAGTTTGAGAAATGAACATTAACCAATTCCAAACAGGGAAAGAATAACAGTGAAAAGGAATAATATTCTAATTTCCAACACTGAATTATTGAACACCTTCTCTGTTTGGCACCTTTTGAGAGATAAGACAATTGGATATGGTGGATTAAGATGATAATCAGCTTTCATGTGAAGTATTCTACATAGTAATTATACAAAGAATGAGCTAAGCATTTCTTAATTATTAAAAAGACAAGATGAAATACTCACCACCCAGAGTTATCATGAATAGTAAATAAAATAATTCATATGAAACATCCAGCCAAAGCTGGAAACATAGAAAACTACCACAATGTAAGCTCTCTTTATCCTTATTAAGTGCATAGCAACATGAAAATCCCTAAATGTAACCTAGTACATAAAATTAATAGAGGCCTGAAATGACATTTTTCTGTTGTCATTGTGGGTAGAGCTAAATTTCTTTATCTTTAGAGTATTTAGGGCATCTTCCTGTAGCTCAGAAGCTGAAGGCAGAGTTTCTTCATCGCTGCTTTCATCTCCTTGTTCCTGAATGTATAGATGACTGGATTCAGAAAAGGAGTGAGAACTGCATCAAAGATAGCAAGGAACTTGTCCAAGTGTGATGAAGGGAAGGGCCAGGTGTAGAAGAAGATTAATGGCCCAAAGAATAAGACCACCACAGTGACGTGAGCTGACAAGGTGGAGAGGGCCTTGGATACACTACCTGAGGAGTGTTTCCAAACAGTGACCAGAATGAAGATGTAGGAGATAATCAATATGAAGAAGGAACCCACGGAGATGAGTCCGCTGTTGGCGGTGACCATGAACTCTAGTCTATGGGTCTCTGTGCAAGCAAGTTTAATGAGTCGTGGGAGGTCACAATAAAAGCTGTCCAGTACATTAGGACCACAGAAGGGCAAGTCTATGACAAAAGCCAGTTGGACCACTGAGTGGATGAGGCCAAGGACCCAGGCAGCAGCCAAAATCAAAACGCACATTCGTGGGTTCATGATGGTCAGATAGTGGAGAGGCTTGCATATGGCTACATATCTGTCAAAGGCCATGGCAATGAGCAGCACCATTTCTGTGCCCCCAATGGCATGAATAAAGAAGATCTGAGTTAGACAACCTCCAAAAGAGATGGATTTGCGTTTTCTGAAAAGGTCATAAATCATTTTGGGAGCAGCAATAGAGCAAACCCCCACATCAAGAAAGGAGAGGTTGGCCAGCAGGAAATACATGGGGGAGTGCAAGCTAGCATCAGCACTCACAGAGAACACAATGAGGAGGTTTCCCATCAGGCTTGCCATGTAGAACACAGAGAAAAAAAGGAAAAGAAGAAGCTGGATCTCCCAGGAACTGGAGAGTCCCAGGAACACAAACTCAGACACCACGGAGTGGTTGGCTCTACCCATTTCCTCTGCAAACAGAGGTGACTCAATTTTACCTTAAAAAGAGAATAAAAATGAAATCAACCTTGTAAGGAGTTACTGACCACAGAAAAATACTGCCATAATTCACACAGCCAAAACACAACTGAACTGAACTGAACTGAATTGAACTGAATATTGTAAAGCAATTATCCTTCAGTTAAAAATAGTTTTTTTAAAAAATGCAGTTGCAGAAGATATGCAGTAACTATTTGCCACAAAGCACTGCTTCCAACTCCCCAGTCTCTCTAGAATTCTCTAAGTTTTGATAAAAGAAATAAATATTCTGCTGAATCAAAAGGGTTGTTCGAAGCAGATCGGAGTGCCCTGGAATACTATAAGGGAGAAAAGAGGAAATAGAAATGAACTTATTGATTTTTCTCACAGTTTGTTACTCCCATGCATGGGTTTCCCCAAACTTCAGACAATTCTGATGACCTTCATTTTCTTTACCCTCTGACTACCTCCAATATGAACTGCTGTCTATTTCATTGATATTCTCTTATGTTTAAAGCTAAACATATTGCAGTTTTATCAAATCATAGTCATTTTTTCCCCATAAAGAGAGACAATAATGTAGAAACCTTAAAAATGTATCCAGCTTCTGTAGCTCAGCTCAAGGAATGGGAGTGATCACAAAGCTTGAACTGTGAGAGCATGATGGAGTTAGGACAAGCCAGAAAAGAAATCTGTGCTGCAGACTCTAAACATGGATAAGCTAATGCAATGTAGCAAACAAAATTCTGTTATATTAGGAAATCATTGTCCATGCCATGTTCACTTTTCATGGTTCATGGAATGTTGGGAAGATTAAAAAGAACACTGCACTTGTAATTGGGAAAGTTGTGATCAAGCACAAACCCTAAGTTCATGGGAAGTTAGAATAAGTTCTTTCTCCCATCCCTTCCACACTCACTCACTTCTTGAACTCAGTTTCATCATCTGGAAGATAAAGGGGACTGAGTAGGTGATGTTAAGTAGTCCTTTCAAATCTAACATTTCTATGACTTTGTAACACAATGCCAGCCCAGCAGGTAATGAACCTCACTGTAATGATGGTATTCCCTGCATCGGAGTGCTACCATATTCACTACCTTTTCCCTCATCTGCAGTTGATTATAAGTCCCACATCCCAAAAAGGCCCTCTCCTTTTATTAGTGGCCCTCTCCTTTTATTAGTCTCCCTCTTCTCTAATTGTTTTTGTTCCACTTACATTTATTAGCACATTATTGTAAATTTTCTATGTCATTTAGTTTTCCCTTTATCATAACAGTCTATAATCAATCAGCAAACATTTTCTAGATACTTACTAAACCCAATGCATTGTTCCAGGACATTATGGACTTCCTGAAGTATTAAAATATTCACTGCCATTAAGGTATTTACATTTTAGCACATACTAAAATATAAACAATAAAAAAATTCTTACATAGAGACTGTCAAATAAGTAGTATTAGCATAGAATTTTTGAAGCAGAAAAGACACACATGAGCCAGAGTGATCAGGGCTGTCTTCAGAAAGAAATTAAAACCTATGATGCAGTTTAAGATATGGATATAAGTTATTTGGATATACAGCTTCATATCTGACTCTGAAAGAGTTGTTGGAACATAATGAGGGAATAGCTCCCAGTCTGAAGCAGTGTTTTATAAGCTCTCAGTGAAAATAATGAGAACAAGCCAAAGTAAAACAAAAACAGTGACCACCATGGGCAAGACACTACGACAACACCTTTACCCACACTATCTTGTTGATACTTACAAAAACCATAAAATTTATCAGCTCCTTTTCACAGTGGAGGAAATTGAGACCGTGAGAAGGAAAGCCATAGATTAGAACAGTAAGTGGTAAAACTGATATTGATTCCCCGATCTGCCTCTTAACCAGTATATAGAGAAGACTTTTCTCATGACTTTCTGATTATTTAACATAACACAGCCATAATTCTTCCTGGCTATTGAAGTAAGGGCAAATCTGTGTAATACCTGCATCTCAGAGCTCTTGGTTGAGTTCCCAGACTGCCGTTGCTTTAACCCACATAAAGGCCTTTAGCTTCCCATAGAAGAGGCTCTGCTCCTAGTGCTGTCTCGTTAACAGAGGAAGCAAAAGTGCTTGGTCTCCACATCAAGAAATAAAATAAAGCCCAGCACTACACTAATTCAAATTCTGTTCCCACTTACAAAACTGTCTCCTGCCTTTTGTAATTCCCTATCTTGGATCTCAATCTTAGAGAACAGTGGATAAACAGGGGAAAAAATAATAATTTCAGTTTCTGACTGTATGTGCTCTTTCTCATTTGTGTTAATTCTTACTCATTAAGCTCAGCTGAAGCTGCTTCTATTGTACAAGGTAACAATTAACTGATTTCTTTACAAAATGACCCTGTCACCAGAAATGTCTATTGAGTCTTGGTCTTTAGGGACTTCAACATTGTACACCAATATCCTCAAGCTATTTCTGAATTTGTCACCAACCTACTCATATAAAGACCTGACATGTGACTGTTACCAAAGAGTTAACCATATTCAATTTTTTTTGGTTAAAACTAGTATTGCTTCATATACAAATAGCTGTAAAAATGCTATTCTTGGGAAAGATCTGGCTAATTGGCACACAGGAGAGTGCTGACCAAATGATACTGCAGAGACTTAGGATTGCAAGTATGATTTCATTTATCCAAGGGAATTGTCACCTAGAATGCTGCAACACCAACAGAGGAAGTTATGGATTAGCCACAAACAGGAAGGAAAAAGAGATCGGAACACATTTTAAACACCACTTTGTTTACTTAATTTGAAATATTTATTTCCTGAGTAAGGTTAAAGAATCTCCAAGAAACACATAAATATACTTTTGTTATATTCATACCAAATGAACTTCACCCAAGAAACTTACCAGAAAACAGGGAACTTCATAGAAATCCCTACTGTGTGTGTTTGTGTGAATTATCTATAAGGCTATTATTCTGTTTTACATTCAAAAATGGCATATTTATAATCTACATGGAACACTGTTTACTATTAATTCAATTATATGGCCTATAATTTCACATCAAAAGAATACTTTTAACTCAGAAATAACTGCTATGTTGGACTTCATTGTAGATTGTGAATCAGAAAACTTAAATTCTATTCATGTTTGGTCAGTAACTCACTCTGTAACTTCAGATGTTTCACTTCATATCTCTATAGTAATATTTCCTCATCTATAAAATGAGCAGGTTATAGAAAATAATTTCTACAGTATCTTCCAGTTCCTAAGCTTCCTATGTTATGAACAGTTATATATTCTCATTGATTCATGGGGAGAGGAAAGGAATAAAATGTAAGACCAATTATTAAATATATGGCTTAGCAAACATAAGAAATAGAAAATTCAGCAGATAAATGAAATTCAATCTTAACAATTTTTTTACTAATTATCACTGCAGTAAATAGAAATTGTAAGTAATAGTATATCTGTTTAGTGTGAAGAGTAGAGAGGAAAGAAAACCTTTTTGCATTATGTACAGGCCTATAGTGGCCTGACCAACTCTGATGGCTCACAGAAGTAAAGGGAGGAAAAGTTTACAAAGAAAGAAATTAGCTGATAAAAAAAAAATTCTGCTAAGCTAGAACACAACTTCATTCATTCATTGACATGAAGTTGCTACAAAGAGTTGGTGCAGGAAAAGATATACCACATTTTTTGAAGAGCCAGCAGCTATGAGAATAGATTTTTAAAGTACTCATCACAAAAGAAAGAAAGAGGGAAACAGAGAAAGAAAAAGAAAGGAAGGGGGTAAGAAAGGAAGAAGGGAGGGAGAAACAAAGGAAGAGAGGAGGGAGGGAGGAGAGGAGAGGAGAAGGGAGGGAAGCAGAGGGGAGAAGAGGAAAGGACAGAGGAGGGGAGAACAGAGAAACACTATATTGCCTGTGGAGCCTAGGAACGTGAGGGAAAGAGCATGGAGAGAGGGTCAGTCTGTAGTGGCCAGGGCAATATTCCTTTGTGTATGGAACGTCATTCTGTCTTCTCCTTACCTATCTCCACCCCAGGTTCAGAGACAGAACTTTCAACCACAATGATGGACCCAAAATGAAGAGTAAACCCCAAGCTAGGAAAACAAGAAAAATGACTCATTTGAAACTCTCACACTAAATTTTTATCCCAAAGAAATGCCTAAGAAAGAGAAAAGAGAAAGGAGGGATTAGGAGAGAGAAGGGGAGTAAAAGGATACATAAAACAGGATACTGGAGCAAAATATAATTTTGTAATAAGAAAGAGTGTAAGATTACCACAAGGAACTATGCTTTCTAAACTGTAAAATGCTAAATAAATGTGAAGAAATTTGAAAAAGAAAAAAGTTTTGATTTAAATTCAGAACCTTAAAGATAAAAACAGCAAACAAAATCTACACAGTTAGAAAGAACAAAATAAACATGGAAACAAATGGCAGGAAAAAGAGTACAGAAAAAATATTTCCACAGAGCAGATGAAAATTGGGACCAAATATTTTACCATGAATTTTTTAAACTTACAGGATTGATCTTTACACACACACACACACACACACACACACACACACACATATACACACAAGACATAGAGATTTAAAAGCTCAAAATGATATGACAAAATTGTTGCATCTATGTTCATCAGTGATATTGGCCAGTAATTTTCTTTCTTTGTGTTCTTTGTCTGGCTTTGGTATCAGGGTAATGGTGGCCTCATAAAATGCACTTGGGAGTGTCCCTTCCTCTGCAATGTTTTGGAAAACTTTCAGAAGCATGCATGTTAACACTCTAAATTTTTTATACAATTTGCCTGTGAAGCAGTCTAGTCCTGGACCTTTGATTGTTGGAAGATTTTTAATCACAGTTTCAATTTCCATACTTGTGATTGGTCTGTTCATATTTTCTTTTTCTTCCCAGTTGATCCACAAATCAGAGTGTTATACCACATCAACACATTGAAAAATATAAATGCATGATTATCTCAAGAGAAGCAGAAAAAGCTTTTGACAATATTCAACACCCATTTATGATTTAAAAACACTCTCCAGAAGGTAGGCATAGAGGGGACCACTTCAACATAATAAAGGCCACATATAACAAATACACAGCAAACATCATTCTCAATGGTGAAAAACTGACAGCATTTCTTCTAAGACAAGAAATAAGAAAAAGATGTCACTCTTGCCATTATTATTCAACTTAGTTTTGAAAGTTCTAGCCCAGCAATCACAGAATAAAAAAAAATAGAAGGAATTCAAACTAGAAAAGAAGTAAAACTGTCACTGTTTGCAAATGACATGATATTATACATAGAAAATCTTGAAGATACTACCAGAAAACTGCTAGAACTCATCAATGAATTTGGTAAAGTTATAGGACACAAAATTAATACACAGAAATCCTTTCCATTCCTGTGCACTGAAAACAAAAGATCAGAAAAAGAAATCAAGGAAATAATCTCATTTACCATTGCATCAAAAAGAATAAAATACTTGGGAATAAGCCCGCCTAAGGAGGTAAAAACTTATACTCAGAAAACTGTAAGATACTGATAAAAGAAATCAAGATGGCACAAACAGAGGGAGAAATATACCATGTACTTGGATTGGAAGAATCAATATTGTGAAAATGACTATACTATCCAAAGCAATGTACAGATTCAATACAATCTCTATCAAATTACTAATGGCATTGTTCACCAAATTAGAACAAAAAAAATTGTACAATTTGTATGGAAACACAAAAAAACCATTTAGGTTTTTTTAGGGCTGAAGCAATTTTGAGAAAGAAAAATAGAGCTGAAGGAATCAGGCTCCCTGATTTTGGTTATAATATAAAGTTATAGTAATCAAAACAGTATAGTACTGGCATAGAAACAGAAATATAGATCAATGGAATATAATAGAAAGCCTAGAAATAAACCCATGTACATATGGTCATCTAATCTATGACAACAAAGGCAAGAATATAGAATGGAGAAAAAACAGTCTCTTCAATAAGTGGTGCTAGGAAAACTGGACAGCTACAGTAAATAAATTTACAGTAAATAAATGAAGTTAAAACACTCCCTAACACCCTACACAAAAATAAACTCAAAATGGATTAAAGACCTAAGTATAAGGACAAATAGTATAAAACTCTTAGAGGAAAACATAGGCAGAACACTCTTTGACATAAACCACAGCAAGATGTTTTTTGATGCATCTCCTTGGGTAATGAAAATAAAAGCAAAAATAAACAGGACCTGATTAAACTTAAAAGCTTTTACACAGTAAAGGAAACAAAGACAACCAAATGAAAGAAGACAACCTTCAGAATGGGAGAAAATATTTGCAAAAGAAGCAGCAAGGGATTAACCTTTGAAATATACAAACAACTCATGCAGCTCAGTATCAAAAAGCAAGCAACCCAATCAAATAATGGGCAGAAGATCTAAATAGACTTTTCTCCAAAGAAGACATGCAGGTGGCTAAAAAGCATATGAAAATATACTCTATGTCAATGATTATTAGAGAATTGCAAATCAAAACTACGATGAGGTATCGTCTCACACCAGTCAGAGTGGCTCACATCAGAATATCTACAAACAATAAATGATAGAGAGGGTATGGAGAAAAGGGAAAGCTTCTACACTGTTGGTGGGAATGTAAATTGCTATAGACACAAGAAGAGTCTCTAGATTCCTTAAAAACTAAAAATGGAACTACTGGATGATCCAGCAATTCCACTCCTGAGTATATATTTAGAAAAAATGAAAACTCTTAATTCAAAAAGATACATGCATCCCATGAAGTCAAGTGAAATGAAGCGAAAGTTGCTCAGTCATGTCCGGCTCTGCGACCCAATGGACTTCATAGTCCATGGAGTTCTCCAGGCCAGAATACTGAAGTAGGTAGCCTTTCCCTTCTCCAGCAGATCTTCCTAACCCAGGGATCGAACCCAGGTCTCCCACATTACAGGCAGATTCTTTACCAGCTAAGCCACAAGGGAAGCAGAATTGTTAACTAAAGTATAGATTTTATTTAAATTTAACAAAATTTTATGCTAGTGTTCAATATTTGTTTTCATATTTTATTCAAGACTCCACATTGTACTTAATTGCATTGTGCAGCTTCAGGTGCTTGCAACATATTCTGGTAAATTCTCTTTTCATTTTTATTCTATTATAAATATTTTCTAATTTTCCTTGTTATGGCTTTCTTAGATACACCCATCATTTAAAGAGGACATTTAATTTCCAAATACATGAGAATTGTTAAAGCATCTTTGATAATAATTTCTCATTTCGATATTAATTTCTCATTTAAATGCTTTCCTCTCTGAAAACACTGTTTTTTCAGTCTTCTAACTTTACTGAGGCTTTCAATGGCTAAGTCAAAGATCTCTTGGTAAATGTCACATTGCGCTTGAAAATATACGGGTTATTTTCAAATATCTTTTGATATTTCTAACATTTCCACAGTGATAAGAGAACAGACTTTGTATGATTTCAATACCTTTAGACTATGAAATTTTTGCACCTTGTTTATGTCCCTTATGTGTTTCAGAGTCTCCTAGTTTATAGTCTATGGGAACTTGAATAGAATTTGTATCCTACTTTTGTGTGAAAATTGTATAAGTCTTAATTCTGTTGAATTGGTTCATGATGCTATTCAGGTCTACTATATCCTTCTACTTCTCTCTATATTCACTCTATTAATTTTTGAGAGTTTGTTATTGGAACTCCAATTAAAACCTTAATTAATCTACTTAAAAAATAATTATATACGGAACTGTTTTTTTTTTTTTAAAGATACATTTATCCCAATGTTCATAGCAGCCTTATTTACAAAAGGCAATCATGAAAGCAGCCCAAAATGCCCAAGAACAGATGACTGACTTAGGAAAATGTGATATATTTATATGCCGTGGAATATTACTCAGCCATAAGAAAGAATGAAATCTTGCCATTTGAAGAGCAACATGGATAGACTTAGAGAATATATGCTTTTGAAATGTCAGAGAAAGATAAATACAACATGATATCATACATGTAATACAAAAATAATACAAATGAATCTGTAAACAGAAACAACTCATAGATGTGGAAAACAGATTTATGGTTACCAAGGGGGAGGGGAAGACCAAATTAAGATTATGGGATTAAGAGATACAAAAACTACTATACACAAAATAGATGTGATAAGGATTTACTGTATAGCACAGGGAATTATACCTAATGTCTTATAATAATTTATAATGGAATATAACCTGAAAGAAATAACTATGCTATACACCTTAATACAACATCATAAATCAACTATACTCCAATTAAATAAATAAATAATAAAAACTATAAAGAAAGCTGGGTGCCAAAGAATTGATGCTTTTGAACTGTGATGTTGGAATAGACTCTTGAGAGTGCCTTGGACTGCAAGGAGATCCAACCAGTCAATCCTAAAGGAAATCAGTCCTATATATTCATTAGGGGACTGATGCTGAAACTGAAACTTCAGTACTTTGTCCACCTGATGCAAAGAACTGACTCATTTGAAAAGAACCTGATGCTGCGAAAGATTGAAGGTGGGAGGAAAACAGGACAACAGAGGATGAGATAGTTGGATGGCATCACCGACTCAATG
This sequence comes from Oryx dammah, assembly GCF_014754425.2. Lineage (NCBI taxonomy): Eukaryota > Metazoa > Chordata > Mammalia > Artiodactyla > Bovidae > Oryx > Oryx dammah. Next base: position 74,256,544 of record NW_024070210.1, on the reverse strand, counting down.
GACAAGAGAGTAAGCTCCAGAAGTTGGTGATGGACAGGGGAGCCTGGTGTGCTGCAGTCCATGGGGTCGCAAAGAGCTGGACATGACTGAGCAACTGAACTGAACTGAACTGATACTTTATTTTATTTAGTTAGTACCCTGGTTCTCATAATATATAAATCTTTTGCATTTTCATTCTGTATTACCTCTTTTATCTACAAAATAGTCAACCCATTTAAAATCATTTAGTTTCACATAATTATCTTTGCCATATAAAAATAGTGACTAAGTTTAGGAAATAACAGGAAACAATCATACACACTGAGGCATATAGGAATTTACAACACCTGGTCTCAAAACATTTGATTAATTAAAAATATTAATATCAAAAAATATTAATATATTCTGAGTTGTCACTCTTTGAGTTAGCCAAATATCACCTTCCAATCGTAACTAAATTTAAAAACCATGTAATTAATTAAATCTTGAAAGTGGATGGCTAAATTCAGACATTAGAAGCCCCAAAATCTCAAAGCTACCTGGACAAGTCTTTGTTTCATTTTTTTTCCCTTCAGGTATATAGACACTGAGAAACACAAAGGGCTTGAATATTGGTACATATGTATATTAAAAGAGATACATCTTTGAGAATTTCTATCAGAGAAGAGTATCCAACATTTTGTTTTAACGAGAAACATGCCCAGTATGACATGCCCAGTATGTGAGATTTCAGCCTTTACCAACATCTGTAAGTTTTTAATAACATTATATTCCTGTGCTGAATTCACTCCTGCCTAGTATTTTCAGTTTCCTTAGAGCAAGGGTCCCTATGGAAAAAATGACCAGCTAGGAACAGAATTCTTGAGGAGAGATTTCACAGTGAATATTGAAAATCATTAAGTACACTGAAAATATATATGTAAAGGGTAATTAAAGAGGTTAATTTCCAAAAATAGTCAAGATCAATCTGAATTTCTTGGACTGTGCATGAGAACTCTTCCTGAAACTTAAAACCTTACCAAACAGTCTCCTCATTGCCATCTTCATCTCCTTGTTTCTAAATGTATAGATAATAGGATTCATAAAAGGAGTAATTAGAACATCAAAGATGGCTAAAAATTTATCTATGGGTAAGGTAGGGAATGGCCACACATAGACAATAATGCAAGGGCCAAAGAAAAAAACTACCACAGTGATGTGAGCTGAGAGGGTAGAAAGGGCCTTGGATGAACCACCGGAAGAGTGTTTGTGAACCGTAACCAGGATGAAGATGTAAGACACGATCAAGATACAGAAGGTGCCCATGGAGATGAAGCCACTGTTGGCAGTGACCAGAAACTCCAGGCTATACGTGTCTGTGCATGCAAGTTTGATGAACCGAGGAAAATCACAGTAAAAGCTATCCATTTCATTGGGGCCACAAAAGGGTAAGTTGACAACAAAAGCCAGCTGGGCCACAGAGTGGATGAGTCCAATGGTCCAAGCAACAGCCAGAAGAGAAGAGCACCTTCTTAGGCTCATGATGGTCAGGTAGTGGAGCGGCTT